>NW_027522980.1:0-66814 GCF_052094955.1 Ictidomys tridecemlineatus
CCCATTTTTGATGAAACTTTCAGGTAATGATCAGTACACCAATCCCACTTGGCTCGCCAAATTTTGTTCTTCTAGGTTAAACCGTTCGTTGGCAGTAACCGGTTTCATTTTGAGGTTTCACTCTGTTTTCTCCTATAGGGATACATGTATTTGGAACTCTAAATCAAACACGGTTTGTGCTAGCTCTTTGAAACTTGACACAATAATGCAGTTTCAAGTTCTATCTCTATGGTTTGTTTGTTGTTGATGTAGCCCTAAGCAGAGACTGGCGAGAATCACTTTCATGGAAAGGGCCTGCCAAGCTTCCAAAAAACTACGAGTTGCCTGAAATCTCAGCACACACTTTTTCACCCAATCTTGATAAAACTGTCAGTTAATGATCAGTACACCAATCCCACTTGGCTCGCCAAATTTCGTTCTTCTAGGTTAAACCGTTCGTTGGCAGTAACCGGTTTCATTTTGAGGTTTCACTCTGTTTTTCCCTATAGGGATACATGTATTTGGAAGTATAAATCAAACACGGTTTGTGCTAGCTCTTTGAAACTTGACATAAAAAAGCAGTTTCAAGTTCTATCTCTATGGTTTGTTTGCTGTTGATGTAGCCCTAAGCAGAGACTGGCGAGAATCACTTTCATGGAAAGGGCCTGCCAAGCTTCAAAAAACTACGAGTTGCCTGAAATCTCAGCACACACTTTTTCACCCAATCTTGATGAAACTTTCAGGTAATGATCAGTACACCAATCCCACTTGGCTCGCCAAATTTCGTTCATCTAGGTTAAACCGTTCATTGGCAGTAACTGGTTTCATTTTGAGGTTTCACTCTGTTTTCTCCTATAGGGATACATGTATTTGGAACTCTAAATCAAACACGGTTTGTGCTAGCTCTTTGAAACTTGACACAATAAAGCAGTTTCAAGTTCTATCTCTATGGTTTGTTTGCTGTTGATGTAGCCCTAAGCAGAGACTGGCGAGAATCACTTTCATGGAAAGGGCCAGCCAAGCTTCCAAAAAACTATGAGTTGCCTGAAATCTCAGCACACACTTTTTCACCCAATCTTGATGAAACTTTCAGGTAATGATCAGTACACCAATCCCACTTGGCTCGCCAAATTTCGTTCTTCTAGGTTAAACCGTTCATTGGCAGTAACCGGTTTCATTTTGAGGTTTCACTCTGTTTTCTCCTATAGGGATACATGTATTTGGAACTCTAAATCAAACACGGTTTGTGCTAGCTCTTTGAAACTTGACACAATAAAGCAGTTTCAAGTTCTATCTCTATGGTTTGTTTGCTGTTGATGTAGCCCTAAGCAGAGACTGGCGAGAATCACTTTCATGGAAAGGGCCTGCCAAGCGTCCAAAAAACTACGAGTTTCCTGAAATCTCAGCAAACACTTTTTCACCCATTTTTGATGAAACTTTCAGGTAATGATCAGTACACCAATCCCACTTGGCTCGCCAAATTTCGTTCTTCTAGGTTAAACCGTTCGTTGGCAGTAACCGGTTTCATTTTGAGGTTTCACTCTGTTTTTCCCTATAGGGATACATGTATTTGGAACTCTAAATCAAACACGGTTTGTGCTAGCTCTTTGAAACTTGACACAATAAAGCAGTTTCAAGTTCTATCTCTATGGTTTGTTTGCTGTTGATGTAGCCCTAAGCAGATACTGGCGAGAATCACTTTCATGGAAAGGGCCAGGCAATCTTCCAAAAAACTATGAGTTGCCTGAAATCTCAGCACACACTTTTTCACCCAATCTTGATGAAACTTTCAGGTAATGATCAGTACACCAATCCCACTTGGCTCGCCAAATTTCGTTCTTCTAGGTTAAACCGTTCATTGGCAGTAACCGGTTTCATTTTGAGGTTTCACTCTGTTTTCTCCTATAGGGATACATGTATTTGGAACTCTAAATCAAACACGGTTTGTGCTAGCTCTTTGAAACTTGACACAATAAAGCAGTTTCAAGTTCTATCTCTATGGTTTGTTTGCTGTTGATGTATCCCTAAGCAGAGACTGGCGAGAATCACTTTCATGGAAAGGGCCTGCCAAGCGTCCAAAAACTACGAGTTGCCTGATATCTCAGCACACACTTTTTCACCCAATCTTGATGAAACTTTCAGGTAATGATCAGTACACCAATCCCACTTGGCTCGCCAAATTTCATTCTTCTAGGTTAAACCGTTCGTTGGCAGTAACCGGTTTCATTTGAGGTTTCACTCTGTTTTTCCCTATAGGGATACATGTATTTGGAACTCTAAATCAAACACGGTTTGTGCTAGCTCTTTGAAACTTGACACAATAAAGCAGTTTCAAGTTCTATCTCTATGGTTTGTTTGCTGTTGATGTAGCCCTAAGCAGAGACTGGCGAGAATCACTTTCATGGAAAGGGCCAGGCAAGCTTCCAAAAAACGATGAGTTGCCTGAAATCTCAGCACACACTTTTTCACCCAATCTTGATGAAACTTTCAGGTAATGATCAGTACACCAATCCCACTTGGCTCGCCAAATTTCGTTCTTCTAGGTTAAACCGTTCATTGGCAGTAACCGGTTTCATTTTGAGGTTTCACTCTGTTTTCTCCTATAGGGATACATGTATTTGGAACTCTAAATCAAACACGGTTTGTGCTAGCTCTTTGAAACTTGACACAATAAAGCAGTTTCAAGTTCTATCTCTATGGTTTGTTTGCTGTTGATGTAGCCCTAAGCAGAGACTGGCGAGAATCACTTTCATGGAAAGGGCCTGCCAAGCGTCCAAAAAACTACGAGTTGCCTGATATCTCAGCACACACTTTTTCACCCAATCTTGATGAAACTTTCAGGTAATGATCAGTACACCAATCCCACTTGGCTCGCCAAATTTCGTTCTTCTAGGTTAAACCGTTCGTTGGCAGTAACCATTTTCATTTTGAGGTTTCACTCTGTTTTCTCCTATAGGGATACATGTATTTGGAACTCTAAATCAAACACGGTTTGTGCTAGCTCTTTGAAACTTGACACAATAAAGCAGTTTCAAGTTCTATCTCTATGGTTTGTTTGCTGTTGATGTAGCCCTAAGCAGAGACTGGCGAGAATCACTTTCATGGAAAGGGCCTGCCAAGCTTCCAAAAAACTACGAGTTGCCTGAAATCTCAGCACACACTTTTTCACCCAATCTTGATAAAGCTTTCAGGTAATGATCAGTACACCAATCCCACTTGGCTCGCCAAATTTCGTTCTTCTAGGTTAAACCGTTCCTTGGCAGTAACCATTTTCATTTTGAGGTTTCACTCTGTTTTCTCCTATAGGGATACATGTATTTGGAACTCTAAATCAAACACGGTTTGCGCTAGCTCTTTGAAACTTGACACAATAAAGCAGTTTCAAGTTCTATCTCTATGGATTGTTTGCTGTTGATGTAGCCCTAAGCAGAGACTGGCGAGAATCACTTTCATGGAAAGGGCCTGCCAAGTTTCCAAAAAACTACGAGTTTCCTGAAATCTCAGCAAACACTTTTTCACCCATTTTTGATGAAACTTTCAGGTAATGATCAGTACACCAATCCCACTTGGCTCGCCAAATTTCGTTCTTCTAGGTTAAACCGTTCGTTGGCAGTAACCGGTTTCATTTTGAGGTTTCACTCTGTTTTTCCCAATAGGGATACATGTATTTGGAAGTATAAATCAAACACGGTTTGTGCTAGCTCTTTGAAACTTGACATAAAAAAGCAGTTTCAAGTTCTATCTCTATGGTTTGTTTGCTGTTGATGTAGCCCTAAGCAGAGACTGGCGAGAATCACTTTCATGGAAAGGGCCTGCCAAGCTTCCAAAAAACTACGAGTTGCCTGAAATCTCAGCACACACTTTTTCACCCAATCTTGATGAAACTTTCAGGTAATGATCAGTACACCAATCCCACTTGGCTCGCCAAATTTCGTTCACCTAGGTTGAACCGTTCATTGGCAGTAACTGGTTTCATTTTGAGGTTTCACTCTGTTTTCTCCTATAGGGATACATGTATTTGGAACTCTAAATCAAACACGGTTTGTGCTAGCTCTTTGAAACTTGACACAATAAAGCAGTTTCAAGTTCTATCTCTATGGTTTGTTTGCTGTTGATGTAGCCCTAAGCAGAGACTGGCGAGAATCACTTTCATGGAAAGAGTCAGGCAAGCTTCCAAAAAACTATGAGTTGCCTGAAATCTCAGCACACACTTTTTCACCCAATCTTGATGAAACTTTCAGGTAATGATCAGTACACCAATCCCACTTGGCTCGCCAAATTTCGTTCTTCTAGGTTAAACCGTTCATTGGCAGTAACCGGTTTGATTTTGAGGTTTCACTCTGTTTTCTCCTATAGGGATACATGTATTTGGAACTCTAAATCAAACACGGTTTGTGCTAGCTCTTTGAAACTTGACACAATAAAGCAGTTTCAAGTTCTATCTCTATGGTTTGTTTGCTGTTGATGTAGCCCTAACCAGAGACTGGCGAGAATCACTTTCATGGAAAGGGCCTGCCAAGCTTCCAAAAAACTACGAGTTGCCTGAAATCTCAGCACACACTTTTTCACCCAATCTTGATGAAACTTTCAGGTAATGATCAGTACACCAATCCCACTTGGCTCGCCAAATTTCGTTCTTCTAGGTTAAACCGTTCGTTGGCAGTAACCATTTTCATTTTGAGGTTTCACTCTGTTTTCTCCTATAGGGATACATGTATTTGGAACTCTAAATCAAACACGGTTTGTGCTAGCTCTTTGAAACTTGACACAATAAAGCAGTTTCAAGTTCTATCTCTATGGATTGTTTGCTGTTGATGTAGCCCTAAGCAGAGACTGGCGAGAATCACTTTCATGGAAAGGGCCTGCCAAGCTTCCAAAAAACTACGAGTTTCCTGAAATCTCAGCAAACACTTTTTCACCCATTTTTGATGAAACTTTCAGGTAATGATGAGTACACCAATCCCACTTGGCTCGCCAAATTTCGTTCTTCTTGGTTAAACCGTTCGTTGGCAGTAACCGGTTTCATTTTGAGGTTTCACTCTGTTTTTCCCTATAGGGATACATGTATTTGGAAGTATAAATCAAACACGGTTGGTGCTAGCTCTTTGAAACTTGACATAAAAAAGCAGTTTCAAGTTCTCTCTCTATGGTTTGTTTGCTGTTGATGTAGCCCTAAGCAGAGACTTGCGAGAATCACTTTCATGGAAAGGGCCTGCCAAGCTTCCAAAAAACTACGAGTTGCCTGAAATCTCAGCACACACTTTTTCACCCAAACTTGATGAAACTTTCAGGTAATGATCAGCACACCAATCCCACTTGGCTCGCCAAATTTCGTTCATCTAGGTTGAACCGTTCATTGGCAGTAACTGGTTTCATTTTGAGGTTTCACTCTGTTTTCTCCTATAGGGATACATGTATTTGGAACTCTAAATCAAACACGGTTTGTGCTAGCTCTTTGAAACTTGACACAATAAAGCAGTTTCAAGTTCTATCTCTATGGTTTGTTTGCTGTTGATGTAGCCCTAAGCAGAGACTGGCGAGAATCACTTTCATGGAAAGGGTCAGGCAAGCTTCCAAAAAACTATGAGTTGCCTGAAATCTCAGCACACACTTTTTCACCCAATCTTGATGAAACTTTCAGGTAATGATCAGTACACCAATCCCACTTGGCTCGCCAAATTTCGTTCTTCTAGGTTAAACCGTTCATTGGCAGTAACCGGTTTCATTTTGAGGTTTCACTCTGTTTTCTCCTATAGGGATACATGTATTTGGAACTCTAAATCAAACACGGTTTGTGCTAGCTCTTTGAAACTTGACACAATAAAGCAGTTTCAAGTTCTATCTCTATGGTTTGTTGGCTGTTGATGTAGCCCTAAGCAGAGACTGGCGAGAATCACTTTCATGGAAAGGGCCTGCCAAGCGTCCAAAAAACTACGAGTTTCCTGGAATCTCAGCACACACTTTTTCACCCAATCTTGATGAAACTTTCAGGTAATGATCAGTACACCAATCCCACTTGGCTCGCCAAATTTCGTTCTTCTAGGTTAAACCGTTCGTTGGCAGTAACCATTTTCATTTTGAGGTTTCACTCTGTTTTCTCCTATAGGGATACATGTATTTGGAACTCTAAATCAAACACGGTTTGTGCTAGCTCTTTGAAACTTGACACAATAAAGCAGTTTCAAGTTCTATCTCTATGGATTGTTTGCTGTTGATGTAACCCTAAGCAGAGACTGGCGAGAATCACTTTCATGGAAAGGGCCTGCCAAGCTTCCAAAAAACTACGAGTTTCCTGAAATCTCAGCAAACACTTTTTCACCCATTTTTGATGAAACTTTCAGGTAATGATCAGTACACCAATCCCACTTGGCTCGCCAAATTTTGTTCTTCTAGGTTAAACCGCTCGTTGGCAGTAACCGGTTTCATTTTGAGGTTTCACTCTGTTTTCTCCTATAGGGATACATGTATTTGGAACTCTAAATCAAACACGGTTTGTGCTAGCTCTTTGAAACTTGACACAATAAAGCAGTTTCAAGTTCTATCTCTATGGATTGTTTGCTGTTGATGTAGCCCTAAGCAGAGACTGGCGAGAATCACTTTCATGGAAAGGGCTTCCCAAGCTTCCAAAAAACTACGAGTTTCCTGAAATCTCAGCAAACACTTTTTCACCCATTTTTGATGAAACTTTCAGGTAATGATCAGTACACCAATCCCACTTGGCTCGCCAAATTTTGTTCTTCTAGGTTAAACCGTTCGTTGGCAGTAACCGGTTTCATTTTGAGGTTTCACTCTGTTTTCTCCTATAGGGATACATGTATTTGGAACTCTAAATCAAACACGGTTTGTGCTAGCTCTTTGAAACTTGACACAATAAAGCAGTTTCAAGTTCTATCTCTATGGTTTGTTTGTTGTTGATGTAGCCCTAAGCAGAGACTGGCGAGAATCACTTTCATGGAAAGGGCCAGCCAAGCTTCCAAAAAACTACGAGTTGCCTGAAATCTCAGCACACACTTTTTCACCCAATCTTGATGAAACTTTCAGTTAATGATCAGTACACCAATCCCACTTGGCTCGCCAAATTTCGTTCTTCTAGGTTAAACCGTTCGTTGGCAGTAACCGGTTTCATTTTGAGGTTTCACTCTGTTTTCTCCTATAGGGATACATGTATTTGGAAGTCTAAATCAAACACGGTTTGTGCTAGCTCTTTGAAACTTGACACAATAAAGCAGTTTCAAGTTCTATCTCTATGGTTTGTTTGCTGTTGATGTAGCCCTAAGCAGAGACTGGCGAGAATCACTTTCATGGAAAGGACCTGCCAAGCTTCCAAAAAACTATGAGTTGCCTGAAATCTCAGCACACACTTTTTCACCCAATCTTGATGAATCTTTCAGGTAATGATCAGTACACCAATCCCACTTGGCTCGCCAAATTTCGTTCTTCTAGGTTAAACCGTTCGTTGGCAGTATCCGGTTTCATTTTGAGGTTTCACTCTGTTTTCTCCTATAGGGATACATGTATTTGGAACTCTAAATCAAACACGGTTTGTGCTAGCTCTTTGAAACTTGACACAATAAAGCAGTTTCAAGTTCTAACTCTATGGTTTGTTTGCTTTTGATGTAGCCCTAAGCAGAGACATGCGAGAATCACTTTCATGGAAAGGGCCTGCCAAGCTTCCAAAAAACTACGAGTTGCCTGAAATCTCAGCACACACTTTTTCACCCAATCTTGATAAAACTGTCAGTTAATGATCAGTACACCAATCCCACTTGGCTCGCCAAATTTCGTTCTTCTAGGTTAAACCGTTCGTTGGCAGTAACCGGTTTCATTTTGAGGTTTCACTCTGTTTTTCCCTATAGGGATACATGTATTTGGAAGTATAAAACAAACACGGTTTGTGCTAGCTCTTTGAAACTTGACATAAAAAAGCAGTTTCAAGTTCTATCTCTATGGTTTGTTTGCTGTTGATGTAGCCCTAAGCAGCGACTGGCGAGAATCACTTTCATGGAAAGGGCCTGCCAAGCTTCCAAAAAACTACGAGTTGCCTGAAATCTCAGCACACACATTTTCACCCAATCTTGATGAAACTTTCAGGTAATGATCAGTACACCAATCCCACTTGGCTCGCCAAATTTCGTTCATCTAGGTTAAACCGTTCGTTGGCAGTAACTGGTTTCATTTTGAGGTTTCACTCTGTTTTCTCCTATAGGGATACATGTATTTGGAACTCTAAATCGAACACGGTTTTTGCTAGCTCTTTGAAACTTGACACAATAAAGCAGTTTCAAGTTCTATCTCTATGGTTTGTTTGCTGTTGATGTAGCCCTAAGCAGAGACTGGCGAGAATCACTTTCATGGAAAGGGCCAGCCAAGCTTCCAAAAAACTATGAGTTGCCTGAAATCTCAGCACACACTTTTTCACCCAATCTTGATGAAACTTTCAGGTAATGATCAGTACACCAATCCCACTTGGCTCGCCAAATTTCGTTCTTCTAGGTTAAACCGTTCGTTGGCAGTAACCGGTTTCATTTTAAGGTTTCACTCTGTTTTCTCCTATAGGGATACATGTATTTGGAACTCTAAATCAAACACGGTTTGTGCTAGCTCTTTGAAACTTGACACAATAAAGCAGTTTCAAGTTCTATCTCTATGGTTTGTTTGCTGTTGATGTCGCCCTAAGCAGAGACTGGCGTGAATCACTTTCATGGAAAGGGCCTGCCAAGCTTCCAAAAAACTACGAGTTGCCTGAAATCTCAGCAAACACTTTTTCACCCAATCTTGATGAAACTTTCAGGGAATGATCAGTACACCAATCCCACTTGGCTCGCCAAATTTCGTTCCTCTAGGTTAAACCGTTCGTTGGCAGTAACCGGTTTCATTTTGAGGTTTCACTCTGTTTTCTCCTATAGGGATACATGTATTTGGAACTCTAAATCAAACACGGTTTGTGCTAGCTCTTTGAAACTTGACACAATAAAGCAGTTTCAAGTTCTATCTCTATGGTTTGTTTGCTGTTGATGTAGCCCTAAGCAGAGACTGGCGAGAATCACTTTCATGGAAAGGGCCTGCCAAGCGTCCAAAAAACTACGAGTTTCCTGAAATCTCAGCACACACTTTTTCACCCAATCTTGATGAAACTTTCAGGTAATGATCAGTACACCAATCCCACTTGGCTCGCCAAATTTCGTTCTTCTAGGTTAAACCGTTCGTTGGCAGTAACCATTTTCATTTTGAGGTTTCACTCTGTTTTCTCCTATAGGGATACATGTATTTGGAACTCTAAATCAAACACGGTTTGTGCTAGCTCTTTGAAACTTGACACAATAAAGCAGTTTCAAGTTCTATCTCTATGGATTGTTTGCTGTTGATGTAGCCCTAAGCAGAGACTGGCGAGAATCACTTTCATGGAAAGGGCCTGCCAAGCTTCCAAAAAACTACGAGTTTCCTGAAATCTCATTAAACACTTTTTCACCCATTTTTGATGAAACTTTCAGGTAATGATCAGTACACCAATCCCACTTGGCTCGCCAAATTTTGTTCTTCTAGGTTAAACCGTTCGTTGGCAGTAACCGGTTTCATTTTGAGGTTTCACTCTGTTTTCTCCTATAGGGATACATGTATTTGGAACTCTAAATCAAACACGGTTTGTGCTAGCTCTTTGAAACTTGACACAATAAAGCAGTTTCAAGTTCTATCTCTATGGTTTGTTTGCTGTTGATGTAGCCCTAAGCAGAGACTGGCGAGAATCACTTTCATGGTAAGGGCCAGCCAAGCTTCCAAAAAACTATGAGTTGCCTGAAATCTCAGCACACACTTTTTCACCCAATCTTGATGAAACTTTCAGGTAATGATCAGTACACCAATCCCACTTGGCTCGCCAAATTTCGTTCTTCTAGGTTAAACCGTTCATTGGCAGTAACCGGTTTCATTTTGAGGTTTCACTCTGTTTTCTCCTATAGGGATACATGTATTTGGAACTCTAAATCAAACACGGTTTGTGCTAGCTCTTTGAATCTTGACACAATAAAGCAGTTTCAAGTTCTATCTCTATGGTTTGTTTGCTGTTGATGTAGCCCTAAGCAGAGACTGGCGAGAATCACTTTCATGGAAAGGGCCTGCCAAGCTTCCAAAAAACTACGAGTTGCCTGAAATCTCAGCACACACTTTTTCACCCAATCTTGATGAAACTTTCAGGTAATGATCAGTACACCAATCCCACTTGGCTCGCCAAATTTCGTTCTTCTAGGTTAAACCGTTCGTTGGCAGTAACCATTTTCATTTTGAGGTTTCACTCTGTTTTCTCCTATAGGGATACATGTATTTGGAACTCTAAATTAAACACGGTTTGTGCTAGCTCTTTGAAACTTGACACAATAAAGCAGTTTCAAGTTCTATCTCTATGGATTGTTTGCTGTTGATGTAGCCCTAAGCAGAGACTGGCGAGAATCAGTTTCATGGAAAGGGCCTGCCAAGCTTCCAAAAAACTACGAGTTTCCTGAAATCTCAGCAAACACTTTTTCACCCATTTTTGATGAAACTTTCAGGTAATGATCAGTACACCAATCCCACTTGGCTCGCCAAATTTCGTTCTTCTAGGTAAAACCGTTCGTTGGCAGTAACCGGTTTCATTTTGAGGTTTCACTCTGTTTTCTCCTATAGGGATACATGTATTTGGAACTCTAAATCAAACACGGTTTGTGCTAGCTCTTTGAAACTTGACACAATAAAGCAGTTTCAAGTTCTATCTCTATGGTTTGTTTGCTGTTGATGTAGCCCTAAGCAGAGACTGGCGAGAATCACTTTCATGGAAAGGGCCTGCCAAGCTTCCAAAAAACTACGAGTTGCCTGAAATCTCAGCACACACTTTTTCACCCAATCTTGATGAAACTTTCAGGTAATGATCAGTACACCAATCTCATTTGGCTCGCCAAATTTCGTTCTTCTAGGTTAAACCGTTCGTTGGCAGTAACCGGTTTCATTTTGAGGTTTCACTCTGTTTTCTCCTATAGGGATACATGTATTTGGAACTCTAAATCAAACACGGTTTGTGCTAGCTCTTTGAAACTTGACACAATAAAGCAGTTTCAAGTTCTATCTCTATGGTTTGTTTGCTGTTGATGTAGCCCTAAGCAGAGACTGGCGAGAATCACTTTCATGGAAAGGGCCTGCCAAGCTTCCAAAAAACTACGAGTTGCCTGAAATCTCAGCACACACTTTTTCACCCAATCTTGATGAAACTTTCAGGTAATGATCATTACACCAATCTCACTTGGCTCGCCAAATTTCGTTCTTCTAGGTTAAACCGTTCGTTGGCAGTAACCGGTTTCATTTTGAGGTTTCACTCTGTTATATCCTATAGGGATACATGTATTTGGAACTCTAAATCAAACACGGTTTGTGCTAGCTCTTTGAAACTTGAGACAATAAAGCAGTTTCAAGTTCTATCTCTATGGTTTGTTTGCTGTTGATGTAGCCCTAAGCAGAGACTGGTGAGAATCACTTTCATGGAAAGGGCCTGCCAAGCTTCCAAAAAACTACGAGTTGCCTAAAACCTAAGCAAACACTTTTTCACCCAATCTTGATGAAACTTTCAGGTAATGATCAGTAAAACAATCCCACTTGGCTCGCCAAATTTCATTCTTCTAGGTTAAACCGTTCGTTGGCAGTAACCATTTTCATTTTGAGGTTTTACTCTGTTTTCTCCTATAGGGATACATGTATTTGGAACTCTAAATCAAACACGGTTTGTGCTAGCTCTTTGAAACTTGACACAATAAAGCAGTTTCAAGTTCTATCTCTATGGATTGTTTGCTGTTGATGTAGCCCTAAGCAGAGACTGGCGAGAATCACTTTCATGGAAAGGGCTTGCCAAGCTTCCAAAAAACTACGAGTTTCCTGAAATCTCAGCAAACACTTTTTCACCCATTTTTGATGAAACTTTCAGGTAATGATCAGTACACCAATCCCACTTGGCTCGCCAAATTTTGTTCTTCTAGGTTAAACCGTTCGTTGGCAGTAACCGGTTTCATTTTGAGGTTTCACTCTGTTTTCTCCTATAGGGATACATGTATTTGGAACTCTAAATCAAACACGGTTTGTGCTAGCTCTTTGAAACTTGACACAATAAAGCAGTTTCAAGTTCTATCTCTATGGTTTGTTTGTTGTTGATGTAGCCCTAAGCAGAGACTGGCGAGAATCACTTTCATGGAAAGGGCCAGCCAAGCTTCCAAAAAACTACGAGTTGCCTGAAATCTCAGCACACACTTTTTCACCCAATCTTGATGATACTTTCAGTTAATGATCAGTACACCAATCCCACTTGGCTCGCCAAATTTCGTTCTTCTAGGTTAAACCGTTCGTTGGCAGTAACCGGTTTCATTTTGAGGTTTCACTCTGTTTTCTCCTATAGGGATACATGTATTTGGAAGTCTAAATCAAACACGGTTTGTGCTAGCTCTTTGAAACTTGACACAATAAAGCAGTTTCAAGTTCTATCTCTATGGTTTGTTTGCTGTTGATGTAGCCCTAAGCAGAGACTGGCGAGAATCACTTTCATGGAAAGGGCCTGCCAAGCTTCCAAAAAACTATGAGTTGCCTGAAATCTCAGCACACACTTTTTCACCCAATCTTGATGAATCTTTCAGGTAATGATCAGTACACCAATCCCACTTGGCTCGCCAAATTTCGTTCTTCTAGGTTAAACCGTTCGTTGGCAGTATCCGGTTTCATTTTGAGGTTTCACTCTGTTTTCTCCTATAGGGATACATGTATTTGGAACTCTAAATCAAACACGGTTTGTGCTAGCTCTTTGAAACTTGAGACAATAAAGCAGTTTCAAGTTCTATCTCTATGGTTTGTTTGCTGTTGATGTAGCCCTAAGCAGAGACTGGTGAGAATCACTTTCATGGAAAGGGCCTGCCAAGCTTCCAAAAAACTACGAGTTGCCTAAAACCTAAGCAAACACTTTTTCACCCAATCTTGATGAAACTTTCAGGTAATGATCAGTAAAACAATCCCACTTGGCTCGCCAAATTTCATTCTTCTAGGTTAAACCGTTCGTTGGCAGTAACCATTTTCATTTTGAGGTTTTACTCTGTTTTCTCCTATAGGGATACATGTATTTGGAACTCTAAATCAAACACGGTTTGTGCTAGCTCTTTGAAACTTGACACAATAAAGCAGTTTCAAGTTCTATCTCTATGGATTGTTTGCTGTTGATGTAGCCCTAAGCAGAGACTGGCGAGAATCACTTTCATGGAAAGGGCTTGCCAAGCTTCCAAAAAACTACGAGTTTCCTGAAATCTCAGCAAACACTTTTTCACCCATTTTTGATGAAACTTTCAGGTAATGATCAGTACACCAATCCCACTTGGCTCGCCAAATTTTGTTCTTCTAGGTTAAACCGTTCGTTGGCAGTAACCGGTTTCATTTTGAGGTTTCACTCTGTTTTCCTCCTATAGGGATACATGTATTTGGAACTCTAAATCAAACACGGTTTGTGCTAGCTCTTTGAAACTTGACACAATAAAGCAGTTTCAAGTTCTATCTCTATGGTTTGTTTGTTGTTGATGTAGCCCTAAGCAGAGACTGGCGAGAATCACTTTCATGGAAAGGGCCAGCCAAGCTTCCAAAAAACTACGAGTTGCCTGAAATCTCAGCACACACTTTTTCACCCAATCTTGATGATACTTTCAGTTAATGATCAGTACAACAATCCCACTTGGCTCGCCAAATTTCGTTCTTCTAGGTTAAACCGTTCGTTGGCAGTAACCGGTTTCATTTTGAGATTTCACTCTGTTTTCTCCTATAGGGATACATGTATTTGGAAGTCTAAATCAAACACGGTTTGTGCTAGCTCTTTGAAACTTGACACAATAAAGCAGTTTCAAGTTCTATCTCTATGGTTTGTTTGCTGTTGATGTAGCCCTAAGCAGAGACTGGCGAGAATCACTTTCATGGAAAGGGCCTGCCAAGCTTCCAAAAAACTATGAGTTGCCTGAAATCTCAGCACACACTTTTTCACCCAATCTTGATGAATCTTTCAGGTAATGATCAGTACACCAATCCCACTTGGCTCGCCAAATTTCGTTCTTCTAGGTTAAACCGTTCGTTGGCAGTATCCGGTTTCATTTTGAGGTTTCACTCTGTTTTCTCCTATAGGGATACATGTATTTGGAACTCTAAATCAAACACGGTTTGTGCTAGCTCTTTGAAACTTGACACAATAAAGCAGTTTCAAGTTCTAACTCTATGGTTTGTTTGCTTTTGATGTAGCCCTAAGCAGAGACATGCGAGAATCACTTTCATGGAAAGGGCCTGCCAAGCTTCCAAAAAACTACGAGTTGCCTGAAATCTCAGCACACACTTTTTCACCCAATCTTGATAAAACTGTCAGTTAATGATCAGTACACCAATCCCACTTGGCTCGCCAAATTTCGGTCTTCTAGGTTAAACCGTTCGTTGGCAGTAACCGGTTTCATTTTGAGGTTTCACTCTGTTTTTCCCTATAGGGATACATGTATTTGGAAGTATAAATCAAACACGGTTTGTGCTAGCTCTTTGAAACTTGACATAAAAAAGCAGTTTCAAGTTCTATCTCTATGGTTTGTTTGCTGTTGATGTAGCCCTAAGAAGAGACTGGCGAGAATCACTTTCATGGAAAGGGCCTGCCAAGCTTCCAAAAAACTACGAGTTGCCTGAAATCTCAGCACACACATTTTCACCCAATCTTGATGAAACTTTCAGGTAATGATCAGTACACCAATCCCACTTGGCTCGCCAAATTTCGTTCATCTAGGTTAAACCGTTCGTTGGCAGTAACTGGTTTCATTTTGAGGTTTCACTCTGTTTTCTCCTATAGGGATACATGTATTTGGAACTCTAAATCAAACACGGTTTGTGCTAGCTCTTTGAAACTTGACACAATAAAGCAGTTTCAAGTTCTATCTCTATGGTTTGTTTGCTGTTGATGTAGCCCTAAGCAGAGACTGGCGAGAATCACTTTCATGGAAAGGGCCAGCCAAGCTTCCAAAAAACTATGAGTTGCCTGAAATCTCAGCACACACTTTTTCACCCAATCTTGATGAAACTTTCAGGTAATGATCAGTACACCAATCCCACTTGGCTCGCCGAATTTCGTTCTTCTAGGTTAAACCGTTCGTTGGCAGTAACCGGTTTCATTTTGAGGTTTCACTCTGTTTTCTCCTATAGGGATACATGTATTTGGAACAATAAATCAAACACGGTTTGTGCTAGCTCTTTGAAACTTGACACAATAAAGCAGTTTCAAGTTCTATCTCTATGGTTTGTTTGCTGTTGATGTCGCCCTAAGCAGAGACTGGCGTGAATCACTTTCATGGAAAGGGCCTGCCAAGCTTCCAAAAAACTACGAGTTGCCTGAAATCTCAGCAAACACTTTTTCACCCAATCTTGATGAAACTTTCAGGGAATGATCAGTACACCAATCCCACTTGGCTCGCCAAATTTCGTTCCTCTAGGTTAAACCGTTCGTTGGCAGTAACCGGTTTCATTTTGAGGTTTCACTCTGTTTTCTCCTATAGGGATACATGTATTTGGAACTCTAAATCAAACACGGTTTGTGCTAGCTCTTTGAAACTTGACACAATAAAGCAGTTTCAAGTTCTATCTCTATGGTTTGTTTGCTGTTGATGTAGCCCTAAACAGAGACTGGCGAGAATCACTTTCATGGAAAGGGCCTGCCAAGCGTCCAAAAAACTACGAGTTCCTGAAATCTCAGCACACACTTTTTCACCCAATCTTGATGAAACTTTCAGGTAATGATCAGTACACCAATCCCACTTGGCTCGCCAAATTTCGTTCTTCTAGGTTAAACCGTTCGTTGGCAGTAACCATTTTCATTTTGAGGTTTCACTCTGTTTTCTCCTATAGGGATACATGTATTTGGAACTCTAAATCAAACACGGTTTGTGCTAGCTCTTTGAAACTTGACACAATAAAGCAGTTTCAAGTTCTATCTCTATGGATTGTTTGCTGTTGATGTAGCCCTAAGCAGAGACTGGCGAGAATCACTTTCATGGAAAGGGCCTGCCAAGCTTCCAAAAAACTACGAGTTGCCTGAAATCTCAGCAAACACTTTTTCACCCATTTTTGATGAAACTTTCAGGTAATGATCAGTACACCAATCCCACATGGCTCGCCAAATTTTGTTCTTCTAGGTTAAACCGTTCGTTGGCAGTAACCGGTTTCATTTTGAGGTTTCACTCTGTTTTCTCCTATAGGGATACATGTATTTGGAACTCTAAATCAAACACGGTTTGTGCTAGCTCTTTGAAACTTGACACAATAAAGCAGTTTCAAGTTCTATCTCTATGGTTTGTTTGCTGTTGATGTAGCCCTAAGCAGAGACTGGCGTGAATCACTTTCATGGAAAGGGCCTGCCAAGCTTCCAAAAAACTACGAGTTGCCTGAAATCTCAGCACACACTTTTTCACCCAATCTTGATGAAACTTTCAGGTAATGATCATTACACCAATCTCACTTGGCTCGCCAAATTTCGTTCTTCTAGGTTAAACCGTTCGTTGGCAGTAACCGGTTTCATTTTGAGGTTTCACTCTGTTATATCCTATAGGGATACATGTATTTGGAACTCTAAATCAAACACGGTTTGTGCTAGCTCTTTGAAACTTGAGACAATAAAGCAGTTTCAAGTTCTATCTCTATGGTTTGTTTGCTGTTGATGTAGCCCTAAGCAGAGACTGGTGAGAATCACTTTCATGGAAAGGGCCTGCCAAGCTTCCAAAAAACTACGAGTTGCCTAAAACCTAAGCAAACACTTTTTCACCCAATCTTGATGAAACTTTCAGGTAATGATCAGTAAAACAATCCCACTTGGCTCGCCAAATTTCATTCTTCTAGGTTAAACCGTTCGTTGGCAGTAACCGGTTTCATTTTGAGGATTCATTCTGTTTTTCCCTATAGGGATACATGTATTTGGAAGTCTAAATCCAACACGGTTTGTGCTAGCTCTTTGAAACTTGACACAATAAAGCAGTTTCAAGTTCTATCTCTATGGTTTTTTTGCTGTTGATGTAGCCCTAAGCAGAGACTGGCGAGAATCACTTTCATGGAAAGGGCCTGCCAAGCTTCCAAAAAACAACGAGTTGCCTGAAATCTCAGCACACACTTTTTCACCCAATCGTGATGAAACTTTCAGGTATTGATCAGTATTCCAATCTCACTTGGCTCGCCAAATTTCGTTCTTCTAGGTTAAAGCGTTCGTTGGCAGTAACCGGTTTCATTTTGAGGTTTCACTTTGTTTTCTCCTATAGGGATACATGTACTTGGAACTCTAAATCAAACACGGTTTGTGCTAGCTCTTTGAAACTTGACACAATAAAGCAGTTTCAAGTTCTATCTTTATGGTTTTTTTGCTGTTGATGTAGCCCTAATCAGAGACTGGCGAGAATCACTTTCATGGAAAGGGCCTGCCAAGCTTCCAAAAAACTACGAGTTCCCTGAAATCTCAGCAAACACTTTTTCACCCAATCTTGATGATACTTTCAGGTAATGATCAGTACACCAATCCCACTTGGCTCGCCAAATTTCATTCTTCTAGGTTAAACCGTTTGTTGGCAGTAACCGGTTTCATTTTGAGGTTTCACTCTGTTTTCTCCTATAGGGATACATGTATTTGGAACTCTAAATCAAACACGGTTTGTGCTAGCTCTTTGAAATTTGACACAATAATGCAGTTTCAAGTTCTATCTCTATGGTTTGTTTGCTGTTGATGTAGCCCTAAGCAGAGACTGGCGAGAATCACTTTCATGGAAGGGGCCTGCCAAGCTTCCAAAAAACTACGTGTTGCCTGAAATCTCAGCACACACTTTTTCACCCAATCTTGATGAAACTTTCAAGTAATGATCAGTACACCAATCCCACTTGGCTTGCCAAATTTCGTTCTTCTAGGTTAAACCGTTCGTTGGCAGTAACCGGTTTCATTTTGAGGTTTCACTATGTTTTCTCCTATAGGGATACATGTATTTGGAACTCTAAATCAAACACGGTTTGTGCTAGCTCTTTGAAACTTGACACAATAAAGCAGTTTCAAGTTCTATCTCTATGGTTTGTTTGCTGTTGATGTAGCCCTAAGCAGAGACTGGCGAGAATCACTTTTATGGAAAGGGCCTGCCAAGCTTCCAAAAAACTACGAGTTGCCTGAAATCTCAGCAAACACTTTTTCACCCAATCTTGATGAAACTTTCAGGTAATGATCAGTACACCAATCTCACTTGGCTCGCCAAATTTCGTTCTTCTAGGTTAAACCGTTCGTTGGCAGTAACCGGTTTCACTTTGAGGTTTCACTCTGTTATATCCTATAGGGATACATGTATTTGGAACTCTAAATCAAACACGGTTTGTGCTAGCTCTTTGAAACTTGAGACAATAAAGCAGTTTCAAGTTCTATCTCTATGGTTTGTTTGCTGTTGATGTAGCCCTAAGCAGAGACTGGTGAGAATCACTTTCATGGAAAGGGCCCTGCCAAGCTTCCAAAAAACTACGAGTTGCCTGAAACCTAAGCAAACACTTTTTCACCCAATCTTGATCAAACTTTCAGGTAATGATCAGTAAAACAATCCCACTTGGCTCGCCAAATTTCGTTCTTCTATGTTAAACCGTTCGTTGGCAGTAACCGGTTTCATTTTGAGGTTTCACTTTGTTTTCTCCTATAGGGATACATGTACTTGGAACTCTAAATCAAACACGGTTTGTGCTAGCTCTTTGAAACTTGACACAATAAAGCAGTTTCAAGTTCTATCTTTATGGTTTTTTTGCTGTTGATGTAGCCCTAATCAGAGACTGGCGAGAATCACTTTCATGGAAAGGGCCTGCCAAGCTTCCAAAAAACTACGAGTTCCCTGAAATCTCAGCAAACACTTTTTCACCCAATCTTGATGATACTTTCAGGTAATGATCAGTACACCAATCCCACTTGGCTCGCCAAATTTCATTCTTCTAGGTTAAACCGTTTGTTGGCAGTAACCGGTTTCATTTTGAGGTTTCACTCTGTTTTCTCCTATAGGGATACATGTATTTGGAACTCTAAATCAAACACGGTTTGTGCTAGCTCTTTGAAATTTGACACAATAATGCAGTTTCAAGTTCTATCTCTATGGTTTGATTGCTGTTGATGTAGCCCTAAGCAGAGACTGGCGAGAATCACTTTCATGGAAGGGGCCTGCCAAGCTTCCAAAAAACTACGTGTTGCCTGAAATCTCAGCACACACTTTTTCACCCAATCTTGATGAAACTTTCAGGTAATGATCAGTACACCAATCCCACTTGGCTCGCCAAATTTCGTTCTTCTAGGTTAAACCGTTCGTTGGCAGTAACCGGTTTCATTTTGAGGTTTCACTCTGTTTTCTCCTATAGGGATACATGTATTTGGAACTCTAAATCAAACACGGTTTGTGCTAGCTCTTTGAAACTTGACACAATAAAGCAGTTTCAAGTTCTATCTCTATGGTTTGTTTGCTGTTGATGTAGCCCTAAGCAGAGACTGGCGAGAATCACTTTCATGGAAAGGGCCTGCCAAGCTTCCAAAAAACTACGAGTTGCCTGAAATCTCAGCACACACTTTTTCACCCAATCTTGATGAAACTTTCAGGTAATGATCAGTAGAACAATCCCACTTGGCTAGCCAAATTTCGTTCTTCTAGGTTAAACCGTTCGTTGGCAGTAACCGGTTTCATTTTGAGGTTTCACTCTGTTTTCTCCTATAGGAATACATGTATTTGGAAGTCTAAATCAAACACGGTTTGTGCTAGCTCTTTGAAACTTGACACAATAAAGAAGTTTCAAGTTCTAACTCTATGGTTTGTTTGCTGTTGATGTAGCCCTAAGCAGAGACTGGCGAGAATCACTTTCATGGAAAGGGCCTGCCAAGCTTCCAAAAAACTACTAGTTGCCTGAAATCTCACCAAACACTTTTTCACCCAATCTTGATGAAACTTTCAGGTAATGATCAGTACACCAATCCCACTTGGCTCGCCAAATTTCATTCTTCGAGGTTAAACCGTTCGTTGGCAGTAACCGGTTTCATTTTGAGGATTCATTCTGTTTTTTCCTATAGGGATACATGTATTTGGAAGTCTAAATCCAACACGGTTTGTGCTAGCTCTTTGAAACTTGACACAATAAAGCAGTTTCAAGTTCTATCTCTATGGTTTTTTTGCTGTTGATGTAGCCCTAAGCAGAGACTGGCGAGAATCACTTTTATGGAAAGGGCCTGCCAAGCTTCCAAAAAACAACGAGTTGCCTGAAATCTCAGCACACACTTTTTCACCCAATCGTGATGAAACTTTCAGGTATTGATCAGTATTCCAATCTCACTTGGCTCGCCAAATTTCGTTCTTCTAGGTTAAAGCGTTCGTTGGCAGTAACCGGTTTCATTTTGAGGTTTCACTTTGTTTTCTCCTATAGGGATACATGTACTTGGAACTCTAAATCAAACACGGTTTGTGCTAGCTCTTTGAAACTTGACACAATAAAGCAGTTTCAAGTTCTATCTTTATGGTTTTTTTGCTGTTGATGTAGCCCTAATCAGAGACTGGCGAGAATCACTTTCATGGAAAGGGCCTGCCAAGCTTCCAAAAAACTACGAGTTCCCTGAAATCTCAGCAAACACTTTTTCACCCAATCTTGATGATACTTTCAGGTAATGATCAGTACACCAATCCCACTTGGCTCGCCAAATTTCATTCTTCTAGGTTAAACCGTTTGTTGGCAGTAACCGGTTTCATTTTGAAGTTTCACTCTGTTTTCTCCTATAGGGATACATGTATTTGGAACTCTAAATCAAACACGGTTTGTGCTAGCTCTTTGAAATTTGACACAATAATGCAGTTTCAAGTTCTATCTCTATGGTTTGTTTGCTGTTGATGTAGCCCTAAGCAGAGACTGGCGAGAATCACTTTCATGGAAGGGGCCTGCCAAGCTTCCAAAAAACTACGTGTTGCCTGAAATCTCAGCACACACTTTTTCACCCAATCTTGATGAAACTTTCAAGTAATGATCAGTACACCAATCCCACTTGGCTTGCCAAATTTCGTTCTTCTAGGTTAAACCGTTCGTTGGCAGTAACCGGTTTCATTTTGAGGTTTCACTCTGTTTTCTCCTATAGGGATACATGTATTTGGAACTCTAAATCAAACACGGTTTGTGCTAGCTCTTTGAAACTTGACACAATAAAGCAGTTTCAAGTTCTATCTCTATGGTTTGTTTGCTGTTGATGTAGCCCTAAGCAGAGACTGGCGAGAATCACTTTTATGGAAAGGGCCTGCCAAGCTTCCAAAAAACTACGAGTTGCCTGAAATCTCAGCAAACACTTTTTCACCCAATCTTGATGAAACTTTCAGGTAATGATCAGTACACCAATCTCACTTGGCTCGCCAAATTTCGTTCTTCTAGGTTAAACCGTTCGTTGGCAGTAACCGGTTTCACTTTGAGGTTTCACTCTGTTATATCCTATAGGGATACATGTATTTGGAACTCTAAATCAAACACGGTTTGTGCTAGCTCTTTGAAACTTGAGACAATAAAGCAGTTTCAAGTTCTATCTCTATGGTTTTTTTGCTGTTGATGTAGCCCTAAGCAGAGACTGGCGAGAATCACTTTCATGGAAAGGGCCTGCCAAGCTTCCAAAAAACAACGAGTTGCCTGAAATCTCAGCACACACTTTTTCACCCAATCGTGATGAAACTTTCAGGTATTGATCAGTATTCCAATCTCACTTGGCTCGCCAAATTTCGTTCTTCTAGGTTAAAGCGTTCGTTGGCAGTAACCGGTTTCATTTTGAGGTTTCACTTTGTTTTCTCCTATAGGGATACATGTACTTGGAACTCTAAATCAAACACGGTTTGTGCTAGCTCTTTGAAACTTGACACAATAAAGCAGTTTCAAGTTCTATCTTTATGGTTTTTTTGCTGTTGATGTAGCCCTAATCAGAGACTGGCGAGAATCACTTTCATGGAAAGGGCCTGCCAAGCTTCCAAAAAACTACGAGTTCCCTGAAATCTCAGCAAACACTTTTTCACCCAATCTTGATGATACTTTCAGGTAATGATCAGTACACCAATCCCACTTGGCTCGCCAAATTTCATTCTTCTAGGTTAAACCGTTTGTTGGCAGTAACCGGTTTCATTTTGAGGTTTCACTCTGTTTTCTCCTATAGGGATACATGTATTTGGAACTCTAAATCAAACACGGTTTGTGCTAGCTCTTTGAAATTTGACACAATAATGCAGTTTCAAGTTCTATCTCTATGGTTTGTTTGCTGTTGATGTAGCCCTAAGCAGAGACTGGCGAGAATCACTTTCATGGAAGGGGCCTGCCAAGCTTCCAAAAAACTACGTGTTGCCTGAAATCTCAGCACACACTTTTTCACCCAATCTTGATGAAACTTTCAAGTAATGATCAGTACACCAATCCCACTTGGCTTGCCAAATTTCGTTCTTCTAGGTTAAACCGTTCGTTGGCAGTAACCGGTTTCATTTTGAGGTTTCACTCTGTTTTCTCCTATAGGGATACATGTATTTGGAACTCTAAATCAAACACGGTTTGTGCTAGCTCTTTGAAACTTGACACAATAAAGCAGTTTCAAGTTCTATCTCTATGGTTTGTTTGCTGTTGATGTAGCCCTAAGCAGAGACTGGCGAGAATCACTTTTATGGAAAGGGCCTGCCAAGCTTCCAAAAAACTACGAGTTGCCTGAAATCTCAGCAAACACTTTTTCACCCAATCTTGATGAAACTTTCAGGTAATGATCAGTACACCAATCTCACTTGGCTCGCCAAATTTCGTTCTTCTAGGTTAAACCGTTCGTTGGCAGTAACCGGTTTCACTTTGAGGTTTCACTCTGTTATATCCTATAGGGATACATGTATTTGGAACTCTAAATCAAACACGGTTTGTGCTAGCTCTTTGAAACTTGAGACAATAAAGCAGTTTCAAGTTCTATCTCTATGGTTTGTTTGCTGTTGATGTAGCCCTAAGCAGAGACTGGTGAGAATCACTTTCATGGAAAGGGCCTGCCAAGCTTCCAAAAAACTACGAGTTGCCTGAAACCTAAGCAAACACTTTTTCACCCAATCTTGATGAAACTTTCAGGTAATGATCAGTAAAACAATCCCACTTGGCTCGCCAAATTTCGTTCTTCTAGGTTAAACCGTTCGTTGGCAGTAACCGGTTTCATTTTGAGGTTTCACTTTGTTTTCTCCTATAGGGATACATGTACTTGGAACTCTAAATCAAACACGGTTTGTGCTAGCTCTTTGAAACTTGACACAATAAAGCAGTTTCAAGTTCTATCTTTATGGTTTCTTTGCTGTTGATGTAGCCCTAATCAGAGACTGGCGAGAATCACTTTCATGGAAAGGGCCTGCCAAGCTTCCAAAAAACTACGAGTTCCCTGAAATCTCAGCAAACACTTTTTCACCCAATCTTGATGATACTTTCAGGTAATGATCAGTACACCAATCCCACTTGGCTCGGCAATTTCATTCTTCTAGGTTAAACCGTTTGTTGGCAGTAACCGGTTTCATTTTGAGGTTTCACTCTGTTTTCTCCTATAGGGATACATGTATTTGGAACTCTAAATCAAACACGGTTTGTGCTAGCTCTTTGAAATTTGACACAATAATGCAGTTTCAAGTTCTATCTCTATGGTTTGATTGCTGTTGATGTAGCCCTAAGCAGAGACTGGCGAGAATCACTTTCATGGAAGGGGCCTGCCAAGCTTCCAAAAAACTACGTGTTGCCTGAAATCTCAGCACACACTTTTTCACCCAATCTTGATGAAACTTTCAGGTAATGATCAGTACACCAATCCCACTTGGCTCGCCAAATTTCGTTCTTCTAGGTTAAACCGTTCGTTGGCAGTAACCGGTTTCATTTTGAGGTTTCACTCTGTTTTCTCCTATAGGGATACATGTATTTGGAACTCTAAATCAAACACGGTTTGTGCTAGCTCTTTGAAACTTGACACAATAAAGCAGTTTCAAGTTCTATCTTCTATGGTTTGTTTGCTGTTGATGTAGCCCTAAGCAGAGACTGGCGAGAATCACTTTCATGGAAAGGGCCTGCCAAGCTTCCAAAAAACTACTAGTTGCCTGAAATCTCAGCACACACTTTTTCACCCAATCTTGATGAAACTTTCAGGTAATGATCAGTAGAACAATCCCACTTGGCTAGCCAAATTTCGTTCTTCTAGGTTAAACCGTTCGTTGGCAGTAACCGGTTTCATTTTGAGGTTTCACTCTGTTTTCTCCTATAGGGATACATGTATTTGGAAGTCTAAATCAAACACGGTTTGTGCTAGCTCTTTGAAACTTGACACAATAAGCAGTTTCAAGTTCTATCTCTATGGTTTGTTTGCTGTTGATGTAGCCCTAAGCAGAGACTGGCGAGAATCACTTTCATGGAAAGGGCCTGCCAAGCTTCCAAAAAACTACTAGTTGCCTGAAATCTCACCAAACACTTTTTCACCCAATCTTGATGAAACTTTCAGGTAATGATCAGTACACCAATCCCACTTGGCTCGCCAAATTTCATTCTTCTAGGTTAAACCGTTCGTTGGCAGTAACCGGTTTCATTTTGAGGATTCATTCTGTTTTTTCCTATAGGGATACATGTATTTGGAAGTCTAAATCCAACACGGTTTGTGCTAGCTCTTTGAAACTTGACACAATAAAGCAGTTTCAAGTTCTATCTCTATGGTTTTTTTGCTGTTGATGTAGCCCTAAGCAGAGACTGGCGAGAATCACTTTCATGGAAAGGGCCTGCCAGCTTCCAAAAAACAACGAGTTGCCTGAAATCTCAGCACACACTTTTTCACCCAATCTTGATGAAACTTTCAGGTATTGATCAGTATTCCAATCTCACTTGGCTCGCCAAATTTCGTTCTTCTAGGTTAAACCGTTCGTTGGCAGTAACCAGTTTCATTTTGAGGTTTCACTCTGTTTTCTCCTATAGGGATACATGTATTTTGAACTCTAAATCAAACACGGTTTGTGCTAGCTCTTTGAAACTTGACACAATAAAGTAGTTTCAAGTTCTATCTCTATGGTTTGTTTGCTGTTGATGTAGCCCTAAGCAGAGATTGGCGAGAATCACTTTCATGGAAAGGGCCTGCCAAGCTTCCAAAAAACTACAAGTTGCCTGAAATCTCAGCAAACACTTTTTCACCCAATCTCGATGAAACTTTCAGGTAATGATCAGTACACCAATCCCACTTGGCTCGCCAAATTTCGATCTTCTAGGTTAAACCGTTCGTTGGCAGTAACCGGTTTCATTTTGAGGTTTCATTCTGTTTTTCCCTATAGGGATACATGTATTTGGAAGTCTAAATCAAACACGGTTTGTGCTAGCTCTTTGAAACTTGACACAATAAAGCAGTTTCTAGTTCTATCTCTATGGTTTGTTTGCTGTTGATGTAGCCCTAAGCAGAGACTGGCGAGAATCACTTTCATGGAAAGGGCCTGCCAAGCTTCCAAAAAACTACGAGTTGCCTGAAATCTCAGCACACACTTTTTCACCCAATCTTGATGAAACTTTCAGGTAATGATCAGTACACCAATCTCACTTGGGTCGCCAAATTTCGTTCTTCTAGGTTAAACCATTTGTTGGCAGTAACTGGTTTCATTTTGAGGTTTCACTCTGTTTTCTCCTACAGGGATACATGTATTTGGAACTCTAAATCAAACACGGTTTGTGCTAGCTCTTTGAAACTTGACACAATACAGCAGTTTCAAGTTCTCTCTCTATGGTTTGTTTCCTGTTGATGTAGCCCTAAGCAGAGACTGGCGAGAATCACTTTCATGGAAAGGGCCTGCCCAGCTTCCAAAAAAACTACGAGTTGCCTGAAATCTCAGCAAACACTTTTTCACCCAAACTTGATGAAACTTTCAGGTAATGATCAGTACACCAATCCCACTTGGCTCGCCAAATTTTGTTCTTCTAGGTGAAACCGTTCGTTGGCAGTAACCGGTTTCATTTTGAGGTTTCACTCTCTTTTCTCCTATAGGGATACATGTATTTGGAACTCTAAATCAAACACGGTTTGTGCTAGCTCTTTGAATCTTGACACAATAAAGCAGTTTCAAGTTCTATCTCTATGGTTTGTTTGCTGTTGATGTAGCCCTAAGCAGAGACTGGGGGGAATCACTTTCATGGAAAGGGCCTGCCAAGCTTCCAAAAAACTACGAGTTGCCTTAAATCTCAGCAAACACTTTTTCACCCAATCTCGATGAAACTTTCAGGTAATGATCAGTACACCAATCCCACTTGGCTCGCCAAATTTCGTTCTTCTAGGTTAAACCGTTCGTTGGCAGTAACCGGTTTCATTTTGAGGTTTCATTCTGTTTTTCCCTATAGGGATACATGTATTTGGAAGTCTAAATCCAACACGGTTTGTGCTAGCTCTTTGAAACTTGACACAATAAAGCAGTTTCAAGTTCTATCTCTATGGTTTTTTTTTCTGTTGATGTAGCCCTAAGCAGAGACTGGCGAGAATCACTTTCATGGAAAGGGCCTGCCAAGCTTCCAAAAAACTATGAGTTGCCTGAAATCTCAGCACACACTTTTTCACCCAATCTTGATGAAACTTTCATGTAATGATCAGTACACCAATCCCACTTGGCTCGCCAAATTTCGTTCTTCTAGGTTAAACCGTTCGTTGCCAGTAACCGTTTTCATTTTGAGGTTTCACTCTGTTTTTCCCTATAGGGATACATGTATTTGGAACTCTAAATCAAACACGGTTTGTGCTAGCTATTTGAAACTTGACACAATAAAGCAGTTTCAAGTTCTATCTCTATGGTTTGTTTGCTGTTGATGTAGCCCTAAGCAGAGACTGGCGAGAATCACTTTCATGGAAAGGGCCTGCCAAGCTTCCAAAATCTACGAGTTGCCTGAAATCTCAGCAAACACTTTTTCACCCAATCTTGATGAAACTTTCAGGTAATGATCAGTACACCAATCCCACTTGGCTCGCCAAATTTCGTTCTTCTAGGTTAAACCGTTCGTTTGCAGTAACCGGTTTCATTTTGAGGTTTCACTCTGTTTTCTCCTAGAGGGATACATGTATTTGGAACTCTAAATCAAACACGGTTTGTGCTAGCTCTTTGAAACTTGACACAATAAAGCAGTTTCAAGTTCTATCTCTATGTTTTGTTTGCTGTTGATATAGCCCTAAGCAGAGACTGGCGAGAATCACTTTCATGGAAAGGGCCTGCCAAGCTTCCAAAAAACTACGAGTTGCCTGAAATCTCAGCACACACTTTTTCACCCAATCTTGATGAAACTTTCAGGTAATGATCAGTACACCAATCCCACTTGGCTCGCCAAATTTCGTTCCTGTAGGTTAAACCGTTCGTTGGCAGTAACCGGTTTCATTTTGAGGTTTCACTCTGTTTTCTCCTAAAGGGATACATGTATTTGGAACTCGAAATCAAACACGGTTTGTGCTAGCTCTTTGAAACTTGACACAATAAAGCAGTTTCAAGTTCTTTCTCTATGGTTTGTTTGTTGTTGATGTAGCCCTAAGCAGAGACTGGCGAGAATCACTTTCATGGAAAGGGCCTGCCAAGCTTCCAAAAAACTACGAGTTGCCTGAAATCTCAGCACACACTTTTGCACCCAATCTGGATGAAACTTTCAGGTAATGATCAGTACACCAATCCCACTTGGCTCGCCAAATTTCGTTTTTCTAGGTTAAACCATTCGTTGGCAGTAACCGGTTTCATTTTGAGGTTTCACTCTGTTTTCTTCCATAGGGATACATGTATTTGGAACTCTAAATCAAACACGGTTTGTGCTAGCTCTTTGAAACTTGACACAATAAAGCAGTTTCAAGTTCTGTTCCTATGGTTTGTTTGCTGTTGATGTAGCCCTAAGCAGAGACTGGCGAGAATCACTTTCATGGAAAGGGCCTGCCAAGCTTCCAAAAAACTACGAGTTGCCTGAAATCTCAGCACACACTTTTTCACCCAATCTTGATGAAACTTTCAGGTAATGATCAGTACACCAATCCCACTAGGCTCGCCAAATTTCGTTCTTCTAGGTTAAACTTTCGATGGCAGTAACCGGTTTCATTTTGAGGTTTCACTCTGTTTTCTCCTATAGGGATACATGTATTTGGAACTCTAAATCAAACACAGTTTGTGCTAGCTCTTTGAAACTTGACACAATAAAGCAGTTTCAAGTTCTACCTCTACAGTTTGTTTGCTGTTGATGTAGCTTTAAGCAGAGACTGGCGAGAATCACTTTCATGCAAAGGGCCTGCCAAGCTTCCAAAAAACTACGAGTTGCCTGAAATCTCAGCAAACACTTTCTCACCCAATCTTGATGATACTTTCAGGTAATGATCAGTACACCAATCCCACTTGGCTCGCCAAATTTCATTCTTCTAGGTTAAACCGTTCGTTGGCAGTAACCGGTTTCATTTTGAGGTTTCACTCTATTTTCTCCTATAGGGATACATGTATTTGGAACTCTAAATCAAACACGGTTTGTACTAGCTCTTTGAAACTTGACACAATAAAGCAGTTTCAAGTTATATCTCTATTGTTTGTTTGCTGTTGATGTAGCCCTAAGCAGAGACTGGGGAGAATCACTTTCATGGAAAGGGCCTGCCAAGCTTCCAAAAAACTACGAGTTGCCTGAAATCTCAGCACACACTTTTTCATCCAATCTTGATGAAACTTTCAGGTAATGATCAGTACACCAATCCCACTTGGCTTGCCAAATTTCGTTCCTCTAGGTTAAACCGTTCGTTAGCATTAACCGGTTTCATTTTGAGGTTTCACTCTGTTTTCTCCTAGAGGGATACATGTATTTGGAACTCTAAATCAAACACGGTTTGTGCTAGCTCTTTGAAACTTGACACAATAAAGCAGTTTCAAGTTCTATCTCTATGTTTTGTTTGCTGTTGATTTAGCCCTAAGCAGAGACTGGCGAGAATCACTTTCATGGAAAGGGCCTGCCAAGCTTCCAAAATCTACGAGTTGCCTGAAATCTCAGCACACACTTTTTCACCCAATCTTGATGAAACTTTCAGGTAATGATCAGTACACCAATCCCACTTGGCTCGCCAAATTTCGTTCCTGTAGGTTAAACCGTTCGTTGGCAGTAACCGGTTTCATTTTGAGGTTTCACTCTGTTTTCTCCTAAAGGGATACATGTATTTGGAACTCGAAATCAAACACGGTTTGTGCTAGCTCTTTGAAACTTGACACAATAAAGCAGTTTCAAGTTCTTTCTCTATGGTTTGTTTGTTGTTGATGTAGCCCTAAGCAGAGACTGGCGAGAATCACTTTCATGGAAAGGGCCTGCCAAGCTTCCAAAAAACTACGAGTTGCCTGAAATCTCAGCACACACTTTTGCACCCAATCTGGATGAAACTTTCAGGTAATGATCAGTACACCAATCCCACTTGGCTCGCCAAATTTCGTTTTTCTAGGTTAAACCGTTCGTTGGCAGTAACCGGTTTCATTTTGAGGTTTCACTCTGTTTTCTTCCATAGGGATACATGTATTTGGAACTCTAAATCAAACACGGTTTGTGCTAGCTCTTTGAAACTTGACACAATAAAGCAGTTTCAAGTTCTGTTCCTATGGTTTGTTTGCTGTTGATGTAGCCCTAAGCAGAGACTGGCGAGAATCACTTTCATGGAAAGGACCTGCCAAGCTTCCAAAAAACTACGAGTTGCCTGAAATCTCAGCACACACTTTTTCACCCAATCTTGATGAAACTTTCAGGTAATGATCAGTACACCAATCCCACTAGGCTCGCCAAATTTCGTTCTTCTAGGTTAAACTTTCGATGGCAGTAACCGGTTTCATTTTGAGGTTTCACTCTGTTTTCTCCTATAGGGATACATGTATTTGGAACTCTAAATCAAACACAGTTTGTGCTAGCTCTTTGAAACTTGACACAATAAAGCAGTTTCAAGTTCTACCTCTACAGTTTGTTTGCTGTTGATGTAGCTTTAAGCAGAGACTGGCGAGAATCACTTTCATGCAAAGGGCCTGCCAAGCTTCCAAAAAACTACGAGTTGCCTGAAATCTCAGCAAACACTTTCTCACCCAATCTTGATGATACTTTCAGGTAATGATCAGTACACCAATCCCACTTGGCTCGCCAAATTTCATTCTTCTAGGTTAAACCGTTCGTTGGCAGTAACCGGTTTCATTTTGAGGTTTCACTCTATTTTCTCCTATAGGGATACATGTATTTGGAACTCTAAATCAAACACGGTTTGTACTAGCTCTTTGAAACTTGACACAATAAAGCAGTTTCAAGTTATATCTCTATTGTTTGTTTGCTGTTGATGTAGCCCTAAGCAGAGACTGGGGAGAATCACTTTCATGGAAAGGGCCTGCCAAGCTTCCAAAAAACTACGAGTTGCCTGAAATCTCAGCACACACTTTTTCATCCAATCTTGATGAAACTTTCAGGTAATGATCAGTACACCAATCCCACTTGGCTTGCCAAATTTCGTTCCTCTAGGTTAAACCGTTCGTTAGCATTAACCGGTTTCATTTTGAGGTTTCACTCTGTTTTCTCCTAGAGGGATACATGTATTTGGAACTCTAAATCAAACACGGTTTGTGCTAGCTCTTTGAAACTTGACACAATAAAGCAGTTTCAAGTTCTATCTCTATGTTTTGTTTGCTGTTGATTTAGCCCTAAGCAGAGACTGGCGAGAATCACTTTCATGGAAAGGGCCTGCCAAGCTTCCAAAATCTACGAGTTGCCTGAAATCTCAGCACACACTTTTTCACCCAATCTTGATGAAACTTTCAGGTAATGATCAGTACACCAATCCCACTTGGCTCGCCAAATTTCGTTCCTGTAGGTTAAACCGTTCGTTGGCAGTAACCGGTTTCATTTTGAGGTTTCACTCTGTTTTCTCCTAAAGGGATACATGTATTTGGAACTCGAAATCAAACACGGTTTGTGCTAGCTCTTTGAAACTTGACACAATAAAGCAGTTTCAAGTTCTTTCTCTATGGTTTGTTTGTTGTTGATGTAGCCCTAAGCAGAGACTGGCGAGAATCACTTTCATGGAAAGGGCCTGCCAAGCTTCCAAAAAACTACGAGTTGCCTGAAATCTCAGCACACACTTTTGCACCCAATCTGGATGAAACTTTCAGGTAATGATCAGTACACCAATCCCACTTGGCTCGCCAAATTTCGTTTTTCTAGGTTAAACCGTTCGTTGGCAGTAACCGGTTTCATTTTGAGGTTTCACTCTGTTTTCTTCCATAGGGATACATGTATTTGGAACTCTAAATCAAACACGGTTTGTGCTAGCTCTTTGAAACTTGACACAATAAAGCAGTTTCAAGTTCTGTTCCTATGGTTTGTTTGCTGTTGATGTAGCCCTAAGCAGAGACTGGCGAGAATCACTTTCATGGAAAGGGCCTGCCAAGCTTCCAAAAAACTACGAGTTGCCTGAAATCTCAGCACACACTTTTTCACCCAATCTTGATGAAACTTTCAGGTAATGATCAGTACACCAATCCCACTAGGCTCGCCAAATTTCGTTCTTCTAGGTTAAACTTTCGATGGCAGTAACCGGTTTCATTTTGAGGTTTCACTCTGTTTTCTCCTATAGGGATACATGTATTTGGAACTCTAAATCAAACACAGTTTGTGCTAGCTCTTTGAAACTTGACACAATAAAGCAGTTTCAAGTTCTACCTCTACAGTTTGTTTGCTGTTGATGTAGCTTTAAGCAGAGACTGGCGAGAATCACTTTCATGCAAAGGGCCTGCCAAGCTTCCAAAAAACTACGAGTTGCCTGAAATCTCAGCAAACACTTTCTCACCCAATCTTGATGATACTTTCAGGTAATGATCAGTACACCAATCCCACTTGGCTCGCCAAATTTCATTCTTCTAGGTTAAACCGTTCGTTGGCAGTAACCGGTTTCATTTTGAGGTTTCACTCTATTTTCTCCTATAGGGATACATGTATTTGGAACTCTAAATCAAACACGGTTTGTACTAGCTCTTTGAAACTTGACACAATAAAGCAGTTTCAAGTTATATCTCTATTGTTTGTTTGCTGTTGCTGTAGCCCTAAGCAGAGACTGGCGAGAATCATTTTCATGGAAAGGGCCTGCCAACCTTTCAAAAAACTACGAGTTGCCTGAAATCTCAGCAAACACTTTCTCACCCAATCTTGATGATACTTTAAGGTAATGATCAGTACACCAATCCCACTTGGATCGCCAAATTTCGTTCTTCTAGGTTAAACCCTTCATTTGCAGTAACCGGTTTCATTTTGAGGTTTCACTCTGTTTTCTCCTATAGGGATACATGTATTTGGAACTCTAAATCAAACACGGTTTGTGCTAGCTCTTTGAAACTTGACACAATAAAGCACTTTAAAGTTCTATCTCTATGGTTTGTTTGCTGTTGATGTAGCCCTAAGCAGAGACTTGCGAGAATCACTTTCATGGAGAGGGCCTGCCAAGCTTCCAAAAAACTACGAGTTGCCTGAAATCTCAGCAAACACTTTTTCACCCAATCTTGATGATACTTTTAGGTAATTATCAGTACACCAATCCCACTTGGTTCGCCAAATTTCGTTTTTCTAGGTTAAACCGTTCGTTGGCTGTAACCGTTTTCATTTTGAGGTTTCACTCTGTTTTCTCCTATAGGGATACATGTATTAGGAAGTCTAAATCAAACACGGTTTGTGCTAGCTCTTTGAAACTTGACACAATAAAGCAGTTTCAAGTTCTATATCAATGGTTTGTTTGCTGTTGATGTAGCCCTAAGCAGAGACTGGCGAGAATCACTTTCATAAAAAGGGCCTGCCAAGCTTCCAAAAAACTACGAGTTGCCTGTAATATCAGCAAACACTTTTTCACCCAATCTTGATGATACTTTCAGGTAATGATCAGTACACCAATCCCACTTGGCTCGCCAAATTTCGTTCTTCTAGGTTAAACCGTTCGTTTGCAGTAACCGTTTTCATTTTGAGGTTTCACTCTGTTTTCTCCTATAGGGATACATGTATTTGGAACTCTAAATCAAACACGGTTTGTGCTAGCTCTTTGAAACGTGACACAATAAAGCAGTTTCAAGTTCTATATCAATGGTTTGTTTGCTGTTGATGTAGCCCTAAGCAGAGACTGGCGAGAATCACTTTCATAAAAAGGGCCTGCCAAGGTTCCAAAAAACTACGAGTTGCCTGAAATCTCAGCAAACACTTTTTCACCCAATCTTGATGATACTTTCAGGTAATGATAAGTACACCAATCACACTTGGCTCGCCAAATTTCGTTCTTCTAGGTCGAACCTTTCGTTTGCAGTAACCGGTTTCATTTTGAGGTTTCACTCTGTTTTCTCCTATAGGGATACATGTATTTGGAACTCTAAATCAAACACGGTTTGTGCTAGCTCTTTGAAACTTGACACAATAAAGCAGTTTCAAGTTCTATCTCTATGGTTTGTTTGCTGTTGATGTAGCCCTAAGCAGAGACTGGCGAGAATCACTTTCATGGAAAGGGCCTGCCAAGGTTCCAAAAAACTACGAGTTGCCTGAAATCTCAGCAAACACTTTTTCACCCAATCTTGATGATACTTTCAGGTAATGATCAGTACACCAATCCCACTTGGCTCGCCAAATTTCGTTCTTCTAGGTCGAACCTTTCGTTTGCAGTAACCGGTTTCATTTTGAGGTTTCACTCTGTTTTCTCCTATAGGGATACATGTATTTGGAACTCTAAATCAAACACGGTTTGTGCTAGCTCTTTGAAACTTGACACAATAAAGCAATTTCAAGTTCTATCTCTATGGTTTGTTTGCTGTTGATGTAGCCCTAAGCAGAGACTGGAGAGAATCACTTACATGGAAAGGGCCTGCCAAACTTTCAAAAAATTATGAGTTGCCTGAAATCTCAGCAAACACTTTCTCACCCAATCTTGATGATACTTTCAGGTAATGATCAGTACACCAATCCCACTTGGCTTGCCAAATTTCGTTCTTCTAGGTTAAACCGTTCGTTTGCAGTAACCGTTTTCATTTTGAGGGTTCACTCTGTTTTCTCCTATAGGGATACATGTATTTGGAACTCTAAATCAAACACGGTTTGTGCTAGCTCTTTGAAATTTGACACAATAAAGCAGTTTCAAGTTCTATCTCTATGGTTTGTTTGCTGTTGATGTAGCTTTAAGCAGAGACTCGCAAGAATCACTTTCATGAAAAGGGCCTGCCAAGCTTCCAAAAACTACGAGTTGCCAGAAATCTCAGCAAACACTTTTTCACCCAATCTTGATCATACTTTCAGGTAATGATCAGTACACCAATCCCACTTGGCGGGCCAAATTTCATTCTTCTAGGTAAAACCGTTCGTTTGCAGTAACCGTTTTCATTTTGAAGTTTCACTCAGTTTTCTCCTATATGGATACATGTATTTGGAACTCTATATCAAACACGGTTTGTGCTAGCTCTTTGAAACTTGACACAATAAAGCAGTTTCAAGTTCTATCTCTATGGTTTGTTTGCTGTTAATGTAGCTTTAAGCAGAGACTGGCGAGTATCACTTTCATGCAAAGGGCCTGCCAAACTTCCAAAAAACTACGAGTTGCCTGAAATCTCAGCAAACACTTTTTCACCCAATCTTGATGAAACTTTCAGGTAATGATCACTACAGCAATCCCACTTGGCTCGCCAAATTTCGTTCTTCTAGGTTAAACCGTTCGTTGGCAGTAACCGGTTTCATTTTGAGGTTTCACTCTGTTTTCTCCTATAGGGATACATGTATTTGGAACTCTAAATCAAACACGGTTTGTGCTAGCTCTTTGAAACTTGACACAATAAAGCACTTTCAAGTTCTATCTCTATGGTTTGTTTGCTGTTGATGTAGCCCTAAGCAGAGACTGGCGAGAATCACTTTCATGGAGAGGGCCTGCCAAGCTTCCAAAAAACTACGAGTTGCCTGAAATCTCAGCAAACACTTTTTCACCCAATCTTGATGATACTTTTAGGTAATTATCAGTACACCAATCCCACTTGGTTCGCCAAATTTCGTTTTTCTAGGTTAAACCGTTCGTTGGCTGTAACCGTTTTCATTTTGAGGTTTCACTCTGTTTTCTCCTATAGGGATACATGTATTAGGAACTCTAAATCAAACACGGTTTGTGCTAGCTCTTTGAAACTTGACACAATAAAGCAGTTTCAAGTTCTTTCTCTATGGTTTGTTTGCTGTTGATGTAGCCCTAAGCAGAGACTGGCGAGAATCACTTTCATGGAAAGGGCCTGCCAACCTTTCAAAAAACTACGAGTTGCCTGAAATCTCAGCAAACACTTTCTCACCCAATCTTGATGATACTTTCAGGTAATGATCAGTACACCAATCCCACTTGGATCGCCAAATTTCGTTCTTCTAGGTTAAACCCTTCGTTTGCAGTAACCGGTTTCATTTTGAGGTTTCACTCTGTTTTCTCCTATAGGGATACATGTATTTGGAACTCTAAATCAAACACGGTTTGTGCTAGCTCTTTGAAACTTGACACAATAAAGCACTTTCAAGTTCTATCTCTATGGTTTGTTTGCTGTTGATGTAGCCCTAAGCAGAGACTGGCGAGAATCACTTTCATGGAGAGGGCCTGCCAAGCTTCCAAAAAACTACGAGTTGCCTGAAATCTCAGCAAACACTTTTTCACCCAATCTTGATGATACTTTCAGGTAATGATCAGTACACCAATCCCACTTGGCTAGCAAAATTTCGTTCTTCTACGTCGAACCTTTCGTTTGCAGTAACCGTTTTCTTTTTGAGGTTTCACTCAGTTTTCTCCAATAAGGATACATTTATTTGGAACTCTAAATAAAACACGGTTTGTGCTAGCTCTTTGAAACTTGACACAATAAAGCAGTTTCAAGTTCTATCTCTACAGTTTGTTTGCTGTTGATGTAGCCCTAAGCAGAGACTGGCGAGAATCACTTTCATGGAAAGGGCCTGCCAAGCTTCCAAAAAAATATGAGTTGCCTGAAATCTCAGCAAACACTTTCTCACCCAATCTTGATGATACTTTCAGGTAATGATCAGTACACCAATCCCACTTGGCTCGCCAAATTTCGTTCTTCTAAGTTAAACCGTTCGTTTTCAGTGACCGGTTTCATTTTGAGGTTTCACTCTGTTTTCTCCTATAGGGATACATGTATTTGGAACTCTAAATCAAACACGGTTTGTGCTAGCTCTTTGAAACTTGACACAATAAAGAAGTTTCAAGTTCTATCTCTACGGTGTGTTTGCTGTTGAGTTAGCCCTAAGCAGAGACTGGCGAGAATCACTTTCATTGAAAGGGCCTGCCAAGCTTCCAAAAAACTACGAGTTGCCTGATCTCAGCAAACACTTTCTCACGCAATCTTGATGATACTTTCAGGTAATGATCAGTACACCAATCCCACTTGGCTCACCAAATTTCGTTCTTCTAGATTAAACCGTACGTTTGCAGTAACCGTTTTCATTTTGAGGATTCACTCTGTTTTCTCCTATAGGGATACATGTATTTAGAACTCTAAATCAAACACGGTTTGTACTAGCTCTTTGAAAGTTGACACAATAGAGTAGTTTCAAATTCTATCTCTACAGTTTGTTTGCTGTTGATCTAGCCCTGAGCAGAGACTGGCAAGAATCACTTTCATGGAAAGGGCCTGCCAAGCTTCCAAAAAACTACGAGTTGCCTGAAATCTCAGCAAACACTTTTTCAACCAATCTTGATGATACTTTCAGGTAATGATCAGTACACCAATCCCACTTGGCTCGCCAAATTTCGTTCTTCTAGGTTAAACCGTTCGTTGGCAGTAACCGGTTTCATTTTGAGGTTTCACTCTGTTTTCTCCTATAGGGATACATGTATTTGGAACTCTAAATCAAACACGGTTTGTGCTAGCTTTTTGAAACTTGACACAATAAAGCAGTTTCAAGTTCTATCTCTATGGTTTGTTTGCTGTTGATGTAGCCCTAAGCAGAGACTGGCGAGAATCACTTTGTTGGAAAGGGCCTGCCAAGCTTCCAAAAAACTACGAGTTGCCTGAAATCTAAGCAAACACTTTTTCACCCAATCTTGATGATACTTTCAGGTAATGATCAGTACTCCAATCCCACTTGGCTCGCCAAATTTCGTTCTTCTAGATTAAACCGTTCGTTTGCAGTAACCGTTTTCATTTTGAGGATTCACTCTGTTTTCTCCTATAGGGATACATGTATTTAGAACTCTAAATCAAACACGGTTTGTGCTAGCTCTTTGAAAGTTGACACAATAGAGTAGTTTCAAGTTCTATCTCTACAGTTTGTTTGCTGTTGATCTAGCCCTGAGCAGAGACTGGCGAGAATCACTTTCATGGAAAGGGCCTGCCAAGCTTCCAAAAAACTACGAGTTGCCTGAAATCTCAGCAAACACTTTTTCACCCAATCTTGATGATACTTTCAGGTAATGATCAGTACACCAATCCCACTTGGCTCGCCAAATTTCGTTCTTCTAGGTTAAACCGTTCGTTGGCAGTAACCGGTTTCATTTTGAGGTTTCACTCTGTTTTCTCCTATAGGGATACATGTATTTGGAACTCTAAAACAAACACGGTTTGTGCTAGCTTTTTGAAACTTGACACAATAAAGCAGTTTCAAGTTCTATCTCTATGGTTTGTTTGCTGTTGATGTAGCCCTAAGCAGAGACTGGCGAGAATCACTTTCATGGAAAGGGCCTGCCAAGCTTCCAAAAAACTACGAGTTGCCTGAAATCTGAGCAAACACTTTTTCACCCAATCTTGATGATACTTTCAGGTAATGATCATTACACCAATCCCACTTGGCTCGTCAAATTTCGTTCTTCTAGGTTAAACCATTCGTTTGCAGTAATCGTTTTCATTTTGAGGTTTCACTCTGTTTTCTCCTATAGGGATACATGTATTTGGAACTCTAAATCAAACACGGTTTGTGCTAGCTCTTTGAAAGTTGACACAATAGACTTGTTTCAAGTTCTATCTCTACGGTTTGTTTGCTGTTGATGTAGCCCTAAGCAGAGACTGGCTAGAATCACTTTCATAAAAAGGGCCTGCCAAACTTCCAAAAAATTACGAGTTGCCTGAAATCTCAGCAAACACTTTTTCACCCAATCTTGATGATACTTTCCGGTAATGATCAGTACACGAATCCCGCTTGGCTCCCCAAATTTCGTTCTTCTAGGTTAAACCGTTCGTTGGCAGTAAACGGTTTCATTTTGAGGTTTCACTCTGTTTTCTCCAATAGGGATACATGTATTTGGATCTCTAAATCAAACACGGTTTGTGCTAGCTCTTTGAAACTTGACACAATAAAGCAGTTTCAAGTTCTATCTCTATGGTTTGTTTGCTGTTGATGTAGCCCTAAGCAGAGACTGGCGAGAATCACTTTCATGGAAAGGGCCTGCCAAGCTTCCAAAAAACTACGAGTTGCCTGAAATCTCAACACACACTTTTTCCCCCAATCTTGATGATTCTTTCAGGTAATGATCAGTACACCAATCCCACTTGGCTCGCCAAATTTGTTGTTCTAGGTTAAAACATTCGTTTGCAGTAAGCGTTTTCATTTTGAGGTTTCACTCTGTTTTCTCCTATAGGGATACATGTATTTAGAACTCTAAATCAAACACGGTTTGTGCTAGCTCTTTGAAAGTTGACACAATAGAGTAGTTTCAAGTTCTATCTCTACGGTTTGTTTGCTGTTGATCTAGCCCTAAGCAGAGACTGGCGAGAATCACTTTCATGGAAAGGGCCTGCCAAGCTTCCAAAAAATTACGAGTTGCCTGAAATCTCAGCAAACACTTTTTCACCCAATCTTGATGATACTTTCAGGTAATGATCAGTACACCAATCCTGCTTGGCTCGCCAAATTTCGTTCTTCTACGTTAAACCGTTCGTTGGCAGTAACCGGTTTCATTTTGAGGTTTCACTCTGTTTTCTCCTATAGGGATACATGTATTTGGAACTCTAAATCAAACACGGTTTGTGCTAGCTCTTTGAAACTTGACACAATAAAGCAGTTTCAAGTTCTATCTCTATGGTTTGTTTGCTGTTGATGTAGCCCTAAGCAGAGATTGGCGAGAATCACTTTCATGGAAAGGGCCTGCCAAGCTTCCAAAAAACTATGAGTTCCTTAAAATCTCACCAAACACTTTTTCACCCAATCTTGATGATACTTTCAGGTAATGATCATTACACCAATCCCACTTGGCTCGCCAAATTTCGTTCTTCTAGGTTAAACCATTCGTTTGCAGTAATCGTTTTCATTTTGAGGTTTCACTCTGTTTTCTCCTATAGGGATACATGTATTTGGAACTCTAAATCAAACACGGTTTGTGCTAGCTCTTTGAAACTTCACACAATAGAGTAGTTTCAAGTTCTATCTCTATGGTTTGTTTGCTGTTCATGTAGCCCTAAGCGGAGACTAGCGAGAATCACTTTCATTGAAAGTGCCTTCCAAGCTTCCAAAAAACTACGAGTTGCCTGAAATCTCAGCAAACACTTTTTCACCCAATCTTGATGATACTTTCAGGTAATAGTCAGTACACCAATCCCACTTGGCACGCCAAATTTCGTTCTTCTAGGTTGAACCTTTCGTTTGCAGTAACCGGTTTTATTTTGAGGTTTCACTCTGTTTTCTCCTATAGGGATACATGTATTTGGATCTCTAAATCAAACACGGTTTGTGCTAGCTCTTAGAAACTTGACACAATAAAGTAGTTTCAAGTTCTATCTCTATGGTTTGTTTACTGTTGATGTAGCCCTAAGCAGAGACTGGCGAGAATCACTTTCATTGAAAGGGCCTGCCAAGCTTCCAAAAAACTACAGGTTGCCTGAAATCTGAGCAAACACTTTTTCACCCAATCTTGGTGATACTTTCAGGTAATGATCATGACACCAATCCCACTTGGCTCGCCAAATTTCGTTCTTCTAGGTTAAACCATTCGTTTGCAGTAACCGTTTTCATTTTGAGGTTTCACTCTGTTTTCTCCTATAGGGATACATGTATTTGGATCTCTAAATCAAACACGGTTTCTGCTAGCTCTTTGAAACTTGACAAGATAAAGCAGTTTCAAGTTCTATCTCTATGGTTTGTTTGCTGTTGATGTAGCCCTAAGCAGAGACTGGCGAGAATCACTTTCATGGAAAGGGCCTGCCAAGCTTCCAAAAAACTACGAGTTCCCTGAAATCTCAGCAAAAACTTTTTCACCCAATCTTGATGATACTTTCCGGTAATGATCAGTACACAAATCCCGCTTGGCTCGCCAAATTTCGTTCTTCTAGGTTAAACCGTTCGTTGGCAGTAACCGGTTTCATTTTGAGGTTTCACTCTGTTTTCTCCTATAGGGATACATGTATTTGGAAGTCTAAATCAAACACGGTTTGTGCTAGCTCTTTGAAACTTGACACAATAAAGCAGTTTCAAGTTCTATCTCTATGGTTTGTTTGCTGTTGATGTAGCCCTAAGCAGAGACTGGCGAGAATCACTTTCATGGAAAGGGCCTGCCAAGCTTCCAAAAAACTACGAGTTGCCTGAAATCTCAGAAAACACTTTTTCACCCAATCTTGATGATACTTTCAGGTAATGATCAGTACACCAATCCCACTTGGCTCACCAAATTTCATTCTTCTAGGTAAAACCGTTCCTTGGCAGGAACCGTTTTCATTTTGAGGTTTCACACTCTTTTCTCCTATAGGGATACATGTATTTGGAACTCTAAATCATACATGGTTTGTGCTAGCTCTTTGAAACTTGACACAATAAAGCAGTTTCAAGTTCTATCTCTATGGTTTGTTTGCTGTTGATGTAGCCCTTAGCAGAGACTGGCGAGAATCACTTTCATGGAAAGGGCCTGCCAAGCTTCCAAAAATCTACGAGTTGCCTGAAATCTCAGCAAACACTTTTTCACCCAATCTTGATGATACTTTCAGGTAATGATCAGTACACCAATCCCACTTGGCTCGCCAAATTTCGTTCTTCTAGGTTAAACCGTTCATAGGCTGTAACCGGTTTCATTTTGAGGTTTCACTCTGTTTTCTCCTCTAAGGATACATGTATTTGGAACTGTAAATCAAACACGGTTTGTGCTCGCTTTTTGAAACTTGACACAATAAAGCAGTTTCAAGTTCAATATCTATGGTTTGTTTGCTGTTGATGTATCCCTAAGCAGAGACTGGCGAGAATCACTTTCATGGAAAGGGCCTGCCAAGCTTCCAAAAAGCTACGAGTTTCCTGAAATCTCAGCAAACACTTTTTCATCCAATCTTGATGATACTTTCAGGTAATGATCAGTACACCAATCCCACTTGGGTCACCAAATTTCGTTCTTCTAGGTAAAACCGTTCCTTGGCAGGAACCGTTTTCATTTTGAGGTTTCACACTGTTTTCTCCTATAGGGATACATGTATTTGTAACTCTAAATCATACATGGTTTGTGCTAGCTCTTTGAAACTTGACACAATAAAGCAGTTTCAAGTTCTATCTCTATGGTTTGTTTGCTGTTGATGTAGCCCTTAGCAGAGACTGGCGAGAATCACTTTCATGGAAAGGGCCTGCCAAGCTTCCAAAAAACTACGAGTTGCCTGAAATCTCAGCAAACACTTTTTCACCCAATCTTGATGATACTTTCAGGTAATAGTCAGTACACCAATCCCACTTGGCTCGCCAAATTTCGTTCTTCTATGTTGAACCTTTCGTTTGCAGTAACCGGTTTCATTTTGAGGTTTCACTCTGTTTTCTCCTATAGGGATACATGTATTTGGATCTCTAAATCAAACACGGTTTGTGCTAGCTCTTAGAAACTTGACACAATAAAGCAGTTTCAAGTTCTATCTCTATGGTTTGTTTGCTGTTGATGTATCCCTAAGCAGAGACTGGCGAGAATCACTTTCATGGAAAGGGCCTGCCAAGCTTCCAAAAAGCTACGAGTTTCCTGAAATCTCAGCAAACACTTTTTCATCCAATCTTGATGATACTTTCAGGTAATGATCATTACACCAATCCCACTTGGCTCGCCAAATTTCGTTCTTCTTGGTTAAACCCTTCGTTTGCAGTAACCGTTTTCATTTTGAGGTTTCACTCTGTTTTCTCCTATAGGGATACATGTATTTGGATCTCTAAATCAAACACGGTTTCTGCTAGCTCTTTGAAACTTGACAAGATAAAGCAGTTTCAAGTTCTAACTCTATGGTTTGTTTGCTGTTGATGTAGCCCTAAGCAGAGACTGGCGAGAATCACTTTCATGGAAAGGGCCTGCCAAGCTTCCAAAAAACTACGAGTTGCCTGAAATCATAGCAAACACTTTTTCACCCAATCTTGATGATTCTTTCAGGTAATGATCAGTACACCAATCCCACTTGGCTCGCCAAATTTCGTTTTTCTAGGTTAAACCGTTCGTTGGCAGTAACCGTTTTCATTTTGAGGTTTCACTCTGTTTTCTTCTATACGGATACATGTATTTGGAACTCTAAATCAAACACGGTTTGTGCTAGCTCTTTGAAAGTTGACACAATACAGCAGTTTCAAGTTCTATCTCTATGGTTTGTTTGCGGTTGATGTAGCCCTAAGCAGAGACTGGCGAGAATCACTTTCATGGAAAGGGCCTGCCAAGCTTCCAAAAAACTATGAGTTGCCTGAAATCTCAGAAAACACTTTTTCACCCAATCTTGATGATACTTTCAGGTAATGATCAGTACACCAATCCCACTTGGCTCACCAAATTTCGTTCTTCTAGGTAAAACCATTCCTTGGCAGGAACCGTTTTCATTTTGAGGTTTCACACTCTTTTCTCCTATAGGGATACATGTATTTGGAACTCTAAATCATACATGGTTTGTGCTAGCTCTTTGAAACTTGACACAATAAAGCAGTTTCAAGTTCTATCTCTATGGTTTGTTTGCTGTTGATGTAGCCCTAAGCAGAGACTGGCGAGAACCACTTTCATGGAAAGGGCCTGCCAAGCTTCCAAAATGCTACGAGTTGCCTGAAATCTCAGCAAACACTGTTTCACCCAATCTTGTTGATACTTTCAGGTAATGATCAGTACACCAATCCCACTTGGCTCGCCAAATTTCGTTCTTCTAGGTTAAACCGTTCGTTGGCTGTAACCGGTTTCATTTTGAGGTTTCACTCTGTTTTCTCCTATAGGGATACATGTATTTGGAACTGTAAATCAAACACGGTTTGTGCTAGCTTTTTGAAACTTGATACAATAAAGCAGTTTCAAGTTCAATATCTATGGTTTGTTTGCTGTTGATGTAGCCCTAAGCAGAGACTGGCGAGAATCACTTTCATGGAAAGGGCCTGCCAAGCTTCCCAAAAGCTATGAGTTGCCTGAAATCTCAGCAAACACTTTTTCACCCAATCTTGATGATACTTTCAGGTAATGATCAGTACACCAATCCCACTTGGCTCGCCAAATTTCGTTGTTCTAGGTTAAACCATTCGTTTGCAGTAAGCGTTTTCATTTTGAGGTTTCACTCTGTTTTCTCCTATAGGGATACATGTATTTGGAACAATAAATCAAACACGGTTTGTGCTAGCTCTTTGAAACTTGACACAATAGAGTAGTTTCAAGTTCTATCTCTACGGTTTGTTTGCTGTTGATGTAGCCCTAAGCAGAGACTGGGGAGAATCTCTTTCATGGAAAGGGCCTGCCAAGCTTCCAAAAAACTACGAGTTGCCTGAAATCTCAGCACACACTTTTTCACCCAATCTTGATGATACTTTCAGGTAATAGTCAGTACACCAATCCCACTTGGCACACCAAATTTTGTTCTTCTAGGTTGAACCTTTCGTTTGCAGTAACCGGTTTCATTTTGAGGTTTCACTCTGTTTTCTCCTATAGGGATACATGTATTTGGATCTCTAAATCAAACACGGTTTGTGCTAGCTCTTAGAAACTTGACACAATAAAGCAGTTTCAAGTTCTATCTCTATGGTTTTTTTACTGTTGATGTAGCCCTAAGCAGAGACTGGCGAGAATCACTTTCATGGAAAGGGCCTGCCAAGCTTCCAAAAAACTACGAGTTGCCTGAAATCTCAGCAAACACTTTTTCACCCAATCTTGATGATTCTTTCAGGTAATGATCAGTACACCAATCCCACTTGGCTCGCCAAATTTCGTTCTTCTAGGTTAAACCGTTCGTTGGCTGTAACCGTTTTCATTTTGAGGTTTCACTCTGTTTTCTTCTATAGGGATACATGTATTTGGAACTCTAAATCAAACACGGTTTGTGCTAGCTCTTTGAAAGTTGACACAATACAGCAGTTTCAAGTTCTATCTCTATGGTTTGTTTGCGGTTGATGTAGCCCTAAGCAGAGACTGGCGAGAATCACTTTCATGGAAAGGGTCTGCCAAGCTTCCAAAAAACTACGAGTTGCCTGAAATCTCAGAAAACACTTTTTCACCCAATCTTGATGATACTTTCAGGTAATGATCAGTACACCAATCCCACTTGGCTCACCAAATTTCGTTCTTCTAGGTAAAACCGTTCCTTGGCAGAAACCGTTTTCATTTTGAGGTTTCACACTGTTTTCTCCTATACGGATACATGTATTTGGAACTCTAAATCATACATGGTTTGTGCTAGCTCTTTGAAACTTGACACAATAAAGCAGTTTCAAGTTCTATCTCTTTGGTTTGTTTGCTGTTGATGTAGCCCTTAGCAGAGACTGGCGAGAATCACTTTCATGGAAAGGGCCTGCCAAGCTTCCAAAAAGCTACGAGTTGCCTGAAATCTCAGCAAACACTTTTTCACCCAATCTTGATGATACTTTCAGGAAATCATCAGTACACCAATCCCACTTGGCTCGCCAAATTTCGTTCTTCTAGGTTAAACCGTTCGTTGGCAGTAACCGGTTTCATTTTGAGGTTTCACTCTGTTTTCTCCTATAGGGATACATGTATTTGGAACTCTAAATCAAACACGGTTTGTGCTAGCTCTTTGAAACTTGACACAATAAAGCAGTTTCAAGTTCTATCTCTATGGTTTGTTTGCTGTTGATGTAGCCCTAAGCAGACACTGGGGAGAATCTCTTTCATGGAAAGGGCCTGCCAAGCTTCCAAAAAACTACGAGTTGCCTGAAATCTCAGCAAACACTTTTTCACCCAATCTTGATGATACTTTCAGGTAATGATCAGTACACCAATCCCCCTTGGCTTGCCAAATTTCGTTCTTCTAGGTTGAACCTTTCTTTTGCAGTAACCGGTTTCATTTTGAGGTTTCACTCTGTTTTCTCCTATAGGGATACATGTATTTGGATCTCTAAATCAAACACGGTTTGTGCTAGCTCTTAGAAACTTGACACAATAAAGCAGTTTCAAGTTCTATCTCTATGGTTTGTTTGCTGTTGATGTAGCCCTACGCAGAGACTGGCGAGAATCACTTTCATGGAAAGGGCCTGCCAAGCTTCCAAAAAACTACAAGTTGCCTGAAATCTCAGCAAACACTTTTTCACCCAATCTTGATGATACTTTCAGGTAATGATCAGTACACCAATCCTACTGGGCTCACCAAATTTCGTTCTTATAGGTTAAACCTTTCGTTTGCAATAACCGGTTTCATCTTGAGGTTTCACTCTGTTTTCTCCTATAGGGATACATGTATTTGGAACTCTAAATCAAACACGGTTTGTGCTAGCTCTTTGAAACGTGACACAATACAGCAGTTTCAAGTTCTATCTCTATGGTTTGTTTGCTGTTGATGTAGCCCTAAGCAGAGACTGGCGAGAATCACTTTCATGGAAAGGGTCTTCCAAGCTTCCAAAAAACTACGAGTTGCCTGAAATCTCAGCAAACACTTTTTCACCCAATCTTGATGATACTTTCAGGTAATGATCAGTACACCAATTCCACTTGGCTCGCCAAATTTTGTTCTTCTAGGTTAAACCGTTCCTTTGCAGTAACCGTTTTCATTTTGAGGTTTCACTCTGTTTACTCCTATAGGGATACATGTATTTGGAACTCTAAATCAAACACTTTTTGTGCTAGCTCTTTGAAACTTGACACAATACAGTAGTTTCAAGTTCTATCTCTATGGTTTGTTTGCTGTTGATGTAGCCTTAAGCAGAGACTGGCGAGAATCACTTTCAGAGAAAGGGCCTGCCAAGCTTCCAAAAAACTACGAGTTGCCTGAAATCTCAGCAAACACTTTTTCACCCAATCTTGATGATACTTTCAGGTAAGGATCAGTACACCAATCCCACTTGGCTCGCCAAATTTCGTTCTTCTAGGTTAAACCGTTCGTTTGCAGTAACCGTTTTCATTTTGAGGTTTCACTCTGTTTCCTCCTATAGGGATACATGTATTTGGAACTCTAAATCAAACACGGTTTGTGCTAGCTCTTTGAAACTTGACACAATAAAGCAGTTTGAATTTCTATCTCTATGGTTTGTTTGCTGTTGATATAGCCCTAAGCAGAGACTGGCGAGAATCACTTTCATGGAAAGGGCCTGCCAAGCTTCCAAAAAACTACGAGTTGCCTGAAATCATAGCAAACACTTTTTCACCCAATCTTGATGATTCTTTCAGGTAATGATCAGTACACCAATCCCACTTGGCTCGCCAAATTTCGTTTTTCTAGGTTAAACCGTTCGTTGGCAGTAACCGTTTTCATTTTGAGGTTTCACTCTGTTTTCTTCTATAGGGATACATGTATTTGGAACTCTAAATCAAACACGGTTTGTGCTAGCTCTTTGAAAGTTGACACAATACAGCAGTTTCAAGTTCTATCTCTATGGTTTGTTTGCGGTTGATGTAGCCCTAAGCAGAGACTGGCGAGAATCACTTTCATGGAAAGGGCCTGCCAAGCTTCCAAAAAACTATGAGTTGCCTGAAATCTCAGAAAACACTTTTTCACCCAATCTTGATGATACTTTCAGGTAATGATCAGTACACCAATCCCACTTGGCTCACCAAATTTCGTTCTTCTAGGTAAAACCATTCCTTGGCAGGAACCGTTTTCATTTTGAGGTTTCACACTCTTTTCTCCTATAGGGATACATGTATTTGGAACTCTAAATCATACATGGTTTGTGCTAGCTCTTTGAAACTTGACACAATAAAGCAGTTTCAAGTTCTATCTCTATGGTTTGTTTGCTGTTGATGTAGCCCTAAGCAGAGACTGGCGAGAACCACTTTCATGGAAAGGGCCTGCCAAGCTTCCAAAATGCTACGAGTTGCCTGAAATCTCAGCAAACACTGTTTCACCCAATCTTGTTGATACTTTCAGGTAATGATCAGTACACCAATCCCACTTGGCTCGCCAAATTTCGTTCTTCTAGGTTAAACCGTTCGTTGGCTGTAACCGGTTTCATTTTGAGGTTTCACTCTGTTTTCTCCTATAGGGATACATGTATTTGGAACTGTAAATCAAACACGGTTTGTGCTAGCTTTTTGAAACTTGATACAATAAAGCAGTTTCAAGTTCAATATCTATGGTTTGTTTGCTGTTGATGTAGCCCTAAGCAGAGACTGGCGAGAATCACTTCCATGGAAAGGGCCTGCCAAGCTTCCAAAAAACTACGAGTTGCCTGAAATCTCAGCACACACTTTTTCACCCAATCTTGATGATACTTTCAGGTAATGATCAGTACACCAATCCCACTTGGCTCGCCAAATTTCGTTGTTCTAGGTTAAACCATTCGTTTGCAGTAAGCGTTTTCATTTTGAGGTTTCACTCTGTTTTCTCCTATAGGGATACATGTATTTGGAACAATAAATCAAACACGGTTTGTGCTAGCTCTTTGAAACTTGACACAATAGAGTAGTTTCAAGTTCTATCTCTACGGTTTGTTTGCTGTTGATGTAGCCCTAAGCAGAGACTGGGGAGAATCTCTTTCATGGAAAGGGCCTGCCAAGCTTCCAAAAAACTACGAGTTGCCTGAAATCTCAGCACACACTTTTTCACCCAATCTTGATGATACTTTCAGGTAATAGTCAGTACACCAATCCCACTTGGCACACCAAATTTTGTTCTTCTAGGTTGAACCTTTCGTTTGCAGTAACCGGTTTCATTTTGAGGTTTCACTCTGTTTTCTCCTATAGGGATACATGTATTTGGATCTCTAAATCAAACACGGTTTGTGCTAGCTCTTAGAAACTTGACACAATAAAGCAGTTTCAAGTTCTATCTCTATGGTTTTTTTACTGTTGATGTAGCCCTAAGCAGAGACTGGCGAGAATCACTTTCATGGAAAGGGCCTGCCAAGCTTCCAAAAAACTACGAGTTGCCTGAAATCTCAGCAAACACTTTTTCACCCAATCTTGATGATTCTTTCAGGTAATGATCAGTACACCAATCCCACTTGGCTCGCCAAATTTCGTTCTTCTAGGTTAAACCGTTCGTTGGCTGTAACCGTTTTCATTTTGAGGTTTCACTCTGTTTTCTTCTATAGGGATACATGTATTTGGAACTCTAAATCAAACACGGTTTGTGCTAGCTCTTTGAAAGTTGACACAATACAGCAGTTTCAAGTTCTATCTCTATGGTTTGTTTGCGGTTGATGTAGCCCTAAGCAGAGACTGGCGAGAATCACTTTCATGGAAAGGGTCTGCCAAGCTTCCAAAAAACTACGAGTTGCCTGAAATCTCAGAAAACACTTTTTCACCCAATCTTGATGATACTTTCAGGTAATGATCAGTACACCAATCCCACTTGGCTCACCAAATTTCGTTCTTCTAGGTAAAACCGTTCCTTGGCAGAAACCGTTTTCATTTTGAGGTTTCACACTGTTTTCTCCTATACGGATACATGTATTTGGAACTCTAAATCATACATGGTTTGTGCTAGCTCTTTGAAACTTGACACAATAAAGCAGTTTCAAGTTCTATCTCTTTGGTTTGTTTGCTGTTGATGTAGCCCTTAGCAGAGACTGGCGAGAATCACTTTCATGGAAAGGGCCTGCCAAGCTTCCAAAAAACTACGAGTTGCCTGAAATCTCAGAAAACACTTTTTCACCCAATCTTGATGATACTTTCAGGTAATGATCAGTACACCAATCCTACTGGGCTCACCAAATTTCGTTCTTATAGGTTAAACCTTTCGTTTGCAATAACCGGTTTCATCTTGAGGTTTCACTCTGTTTTCTCCTATAGGGATACATGTATTTGGAACTCTAAATCAAACACGGTTTGTGCTAGCTCTTTGAAACGTGACACAATACAGCAGTTTCAAGTTCTATCTCTATGGTTTGTTTGCTGTTGATGTAGCCCTAAGCAGAGACTGGCGAGAATCACTTTCATGGAAAGGGTCTTCCAAGCTTCCAAAAAACTACGAGTTGCCTGAAATCTCAGCAAACACTTTTTCACCCAATCTTGATGATACTTTCAGGTAATGATCAGTACACCAATTCCACTTGGCTCGCCAAATTTTGTTCTTCTAGGTTAAACCGTTCCTTTGCAGTAACCGTTTTCATTTTGAGGTTTCACTCTGTTTACTCCTATAGGGATACATGTATTTGGAACTCTAAATCAAACACTTTTTGTGCTAGCTCTTTGAAACTTGACACAATACAGTAGTTTCAAGTTCTATCTCTATGGTTTGTTTGCTGTTGATGTAGCCTTAAGCAGAGACTGGCGAGAATCACTTTCAGAGAAAGGGCCTGCCAAGCTTCCAAAAAACTACGAGTTGCCTGAAATCTCAGCAAACACTTTTTCACCCAATCTTGATGATACTTTCAGGTAAGGATCAGTACACCAATCCCACTTGGCTCGCCAAATTTCGTTCTTCTAGGTTAAACCGTTCGTTTGCAGTAACCGTTTTCATTTTGAGGTTTCACTCTGTTTCCTCCTATAGGGATACATGTATTTGGAACTCTAAATCAAACACGGTTTGTGCTAGCTCTTTGAAACTTGACACAATAAAGCAGTTTGAATTTCTATCTCTATGGTTTGTTTGCTGTTGATATAGCCCTAAGCAGAGACTGGCGAGAATCACTTTCATGGAAAGGGCCTGTCAAGCTTCCAAAAAACTACGAGTTCCCTGAAATCTCAGCAAACACTTTTTCACCCAATCTTGATGATACTTTCAGGTAATGATCAGTACACCAACCCCACTTGGCTTGACGAATTTCGTTCCTCTAGGTTAAACCGTTCGTTGGCAGTAACCGTTTTCATTTTGAGGTTTCACTCTGTTTTCTCCTATAGAGATACATGTATTTGGAACTCTAAATCAAACACGGTTTGTGCTAGCTCTTTGAAACTTGACAAAATAAAGCAGTTTCAAGTTCTATCTCTATGGTTTGTTTGCTGTTGATGTAGCCCTAAGCAGAGACTGGCGAGAGTCACTTTCATGGAAAGGGCCTGCCAAGCTTCCAAAAAACTACGAGTTGCCTGAAATCTCAGCAAACACTTTTTCACCCAATCTTGATGAAACTTTCAGGTAATGATCAGTACACCAATCCCACTTGGCTCGCCAAATTTCGTTCTTCTAGGTAAAACTGTTCGTTTGTGGTAACCGTTTTCATTTTGAGGTTTCACTCTGTTTTCTCCTACAGAGATACATGTATTTGGAACTCTAAATCAAACACGGTTTGTGCTAGCTCTTTGAAACTTCACACAATAAAGCAGTTTCAAGTTCTATCTCTATGGTTTGTTTGCTGTTCATGTAGCCCTAAGCAGAGACTGGCGAGAATCACTTTCATGGAAAGGGCCTGCCAAGCTTCCAAAAAACTACGAGTTGCCTGAAATCTCAGCAAATATTTTTCACCCAATCTAGATGATACTTTCAGGTAATGATCAGTACACCAATCCCACTTGGCTCGCCAAATTTCGTTCTTCTAGGTTAAACCGTTCGTTGGCAGTAACCGGTTTCATTTTTAGGTTTCACTCTGTTTTCTCCTATACGGATACATGTATTTAGAACTCTAAATCAAACACGGTTTGTGCTAGCTCTTTGAAACTTGACACAATACAGCAGTTTCAAGTTCTATCTCTATGGTTTGTTTGCTGTTGATGTAGCCCTAAGCAGAGACTGGCGAGAATCACTTTCATGGAAAGGGTCTGCCAAGCTTCCAAAAAACTACGAGTTGCCTGAAATCTCAGCAAACACTTTTTCACCCAATCTTGATGAAACTTTCAGGTAATGATCAGTACACCAATCCCACTTGGCTCGCCAAATTTTGTTCTTCTAGGTTAAACCTTTCCTTTGCAGTAACCGTTTTCATTTTGAGGTTTCACTCTGTTTTCTCCTATAGGGATACATGTATTTGGAACTCTAAATCAAACACGGTTTGTGCTAGTTCTTTGAAACTTGACACAATACAGCAGTTTCAAGTTCTATCTCTATGGTTTGTTTGCTGTTGATGTAGCCCTAAGCAGAGACTGGCGAGAATCACTTTCATGGAAAGGGCCTGCCAAGCTTCCAAAAAACTACATGTTGCCTGAAATCTCACCAAACACTTTTTCACCCAATCTTGATGACACTTTCAAGTAATGATCAGTACACCAGTCCCACTTGGCTCGCCAAATTTTGTTCTTCTAGGTTAAACCTTTCCTTTGCAGTAACCGTTTTCATTTTGAGGTTTCACTCTGTTTTCTCCTATAGGGATACATGTATTTGGAACTCTAAATCAAACACGGTTTGTGCTAGCTCTTTGAAACTTGACACAATACAGCAGTTTCAAGTTCTATCTCTATGGTATGTTTGCTGTTGATGTAGCCATAAGCAGAGACTGGCGAGAATCACTTTCATGGAAAGGGCCTGCCAAGCTTCCAAAAAACTACGAGTTGCCTGAAATCTCAGCAAACACTTTTTCACCCAATCTTGATGGTACTTTCAGGTAATGATCAGTACACCAATCCAACTTGGCTCGCCAAATTTCGTTCTTCTAGGTAAAACCGTTCGTTTGTGGTAACCGTTTTCATTTTGAGGTTTCACTCTGTTTTCTCCTATAGAGATACATGTATTTGGAACTCTAAATCAAACACGGTTTGTGCCAGCTCTTTGAAACTTGACACAATAAAGCAGTTTCAAGTTCTATCTCTATGGTTTGTTTGCTGTTGATGTAGCCCTTAGCAGAGACTGGCGAGAATCACTTTCATGGAAAGGGCCTGCCAAGCTTCCAAGAAGCTACGAGTTGCCTGAAATCTCAGCAAACACTTTTTCACCCAATCTTGATGATACTTTCAGGTAATGATCAGTACACCAATCCCACTTGGCTCGCCAAATTTCGTTCTTCTAGGTTAAACCGTTCATAGGCTGTAACCGGTTTCATTTTGAGGTTTCACTCTGTTTTCTCCTCTAAGGATACATGTATTTGGAACTGTAAATCAAACACGGTTTGTGCTAGCTTTTTGAAACTTGACACAATAAAGCAGTTTCAAGTTCAATATCTATGGTTTGTTTGCTGTTGATGTATCCCTAAGCAGAGACTGGCGAGAATCACTTTCATGGAAAGGGCCTGCCAAGCTTCCAAAAAGCTACGAGTTTCCTGAAATCTCAGCAAACACTTTTTCATCCAATCTTGATGATACTTTCAGGTAATGATCAGTACACCAATCCCACTTGGGTCATCAAATTTCGTTCTTCTAGGTAAAACCGTTCCTTGGCAGGAACCGTTTTCATTTTGAGGTTTCACACTGTTTTCTCCTATAGGGATACATGTATTTGTAACTCTAAATCATACATGGTTTGTGCTAGCTCTTTGAAACTTGACACAATAAAGCAGTTTCAAGTTCTATCTCTATGGTTTGTTTGCTGTTGATGTAGCCCTTAGCAGAGACTGGCGAGAATCACTTTCATGGAAAGGGCCTGCCAAGCTTCCAAGAAGCTACGAGTTGCCTGAAATCTCAGCAAACACTTTTTCACCCAATCTTGATGATACTTTCAGGTAATAGTCAGTACACCAATCCCACTTGGCTCGCCAAATTTCGTTCTTCTATGTTGAACCTTTCGTTTGCAGTAACCGGTTTCATTTTGAGGTTTCACTCTGTTTTCTCCTATAGGGATACATGTATTTGGATCTCTAAATCAAACACGGTTTGTGCTAGCTCTTAGAAACTTGACACAATAAAGCAGTTTCAAGTTCTATCTCTATGGTTTGTTTGCTGTTGATGTATCCCTAAGCAGAGACTGGCGAGAATCACTTTCATGGAAAGGGCCTGCCAAGCTTCCAAAAAGCTACGAGTTTCCTGAAATCTCAGCAAACACTTTTTCATCCAATCTTGATGATACTTTCAGGTAATGATCATTACACCAATCCCACTTGGCTCGCCAAATTTCGTTCTTCTTGGTTAAACCCTTCGTTTGCAGTAACCGTTTTCATTTTGAGGTTTCACTCTGTTTTCTCCTATAGGGATACATGTATTTGGATCTCTAAATCAAACACGGTTTCTGCTAGCTCTTTGAAACTTGACAAGATAAAGCAGTTTCAAGTTCTAACTCTATGGTTTGTTTGCTGTTGATGTAGCCCTAAGCAGAGACTGGCGAGAATCACTTTCATGGAAAGGGCCTGCCAAGCTTCCAAAAAACTACGAGTTGCCTGAAATCATAGCAAACACTTTTTCACCCAATCTTGATGATTCTTTCAGGTAATGATCAGTACACCAATCCCACTTGGCTCGCCAAATTTCGTTTTTCTAGGTTAAACCGTTCCTTGGCAGTAACCGTTTTCATTTTGAGGTTTCACTCTGTTTTCTTCTATAGGGATACATGTATTTGGAACTCTAAATCAAACACGGTTTGTGCTAGCTCTTTGAAAGTTGACACAATACAGCAGTTTCAAGTTCTATCTCTATGGTTTGTTTGCGGTTGATGTAGCCCTAAGCAGAGACTAGCGAGAATCACTTTCATGGAAAGGGCCTGCCAAGCTTCCAAAAAACTATGAGTTGCCTGAAATCTCAGAAAACACTTATTCACCCAATCTTGATGATACTTTCAGGTAATGATCAGTACACCAATCCCACTTGGCTCACCAAATTTCGTTCTTCTAGGTAAAACCGTTCCTTGGCAGGAACCGTTTTCATTTTGAGGTTTCACACTCTTTTCTCCTATAGGGATACATGTATTTGGAACTCTAAATCATACATGGTTTGTGCTAGCTCTTTGAAACTTGACACAATAAAGCAGTTTCAAGTTCTATCTCTATGGTTTGTTTGCTGTTGATGTAGCCCTAAGCAGAGACTGGCGAGAACCACTTTCATGGAAAGGGCCTGCCAAGCTTCCAAAATGCTACGAGTTGCCTGAAATCTCAGCAAACACTGTTTCACCCAATCTTGTTGATACTTTCAGGTAATGATCAGTACACCAATCCCACTTGGCTCGCCAAATTTCGTTCTTCTAGGTTAAACCGTTCGTTGGCTGTAACCGGTTTCATTTTGAGGTTTCACTCTGTTTTCTCCTATAGGGATACATGTATTTGGAACTGTAAATCAAACACGGTTTGTGCTAGCTTTTGAAACTTGATACAATAAAGCAGTTTCAAGTTCAATATCTATGGTTTGTTTGCTGTTGATGTAGCCCTAAGCAGAGACTGGCGAGAATCACTTTCATGGAAAGGGCCTGCCAAGCTTCCCAAAAGCTATGAGTTGCCTGAAATCTCAGCAAACACTTTTTCACCCAATCTTGATGATACTTTCAGGTAATGATCAGTACACCAATCCCACTTGGCTCGCCAAATTTCGTTGTTCTAGGTTAAACCATTCGTTTGCAGTAAGCGTTTTCATTTTGAGGTTTCACTCTGTTTTCTCCTATAGGGATACATGTATTTGGAACAATAAATCAAACACGGTTTGTGCTAGCTCTTTGAAACTTGACACAATAGAGTAGTTTCAAGTTCTATCTCTACGGTTTGTTTGCTGTTGATGTAGCCCTAAGCAGAGACTGGGAGAATCTCTTTCATGGAAAGGGCCTGCCAATCTTCCAAAAACTACGAGTTGCCTGAAATCTCAGCAAACACTTTTCACCCAATCTTGATGATACTTTCAGGTAATAGTCAGTACACCAATCCCACTTGGCACACCAAATTTTGTTCTTCTAGGTTGAACCTTTCGTTTGCAGTAACCGGTTTCATTTTGAGGTTTCACTCTGTTTTCTCCTATAGGGATACATGTATTTGGATCTCTAAATCAAACACGGTTTGTGCTAGCTCTTAGAAACTTGACACAATAAAGCAGTTTCAAGTTCTATCTCTATGGTTTTTTTACTGTTGATGTAGCCCTAAGCAGAGACTGGCGAGAATCACTTTCATGGAAAGGGCCTGCCAAGCTTCCAAAAAACTACGAGTTGCCTGAAATCTCAGCAAACACTTTTTCACCCAATCTTGATGATTCTTTCAGGTAATGATCAGTACACCAATCCCACTTGGCTCGCCAAATTTCGTTCCTCTAGGTTAAACCGTTCGTTGGCTGTAACCGTTTTCATTTTGAGGTTTCACTCTGTTTTCTTCTATAGGAATACATGTATTTGGAACTCTAAATCAAACACGGTTTGTGCTAGCTCTTTGAAAGTTGACACAATACAGCAGTTTCAAGTTCTATCTCTATGGTTTGTTTGCGGTTGATGTAGCCCTAAGCAGAGACTGGCGAGAATCACTTTCATGGAAAGGGCCTGCCAAGCTTCCAAAAAACTACGAGTTGCCTGAAATCTCAGCAAACACTTTTTCACCCAATCTTGATGAAACTTTCAGTTAATGATCAGTACACCAATCCCACTTGGCTCGCCAAATTTCGTTCTTCTAGGTTAAACCATTCGTTTGCAGAAACCGTTTTCATTTTGAGGTTTCACACTGTTTTCTCCTATACGGATACATGTATTTGGAACTCTAAATCATACATGGTTTGTGCTAGCTCTTTGAAACTTGACACAATAAAGCAGTTTCAAGTTCTATCTCTTTGGTTTGTTGCTGTTGATGTAGCCCTTAGCAGAGACTGGCGAGAATCACTTTCATGGAAAGGGCCTGCCAAGCTTCCAAAAAGCTACGAGTTGCCTGAAATCTCAGCAAACACTTTTTCACCCAATCTTTGATGATACTTTCAGGAAATCATCAGTACACCAATCCCACTTGGCTCGCCAAATTTCGTTCTTCTAGGTTAAACCGTTCGTTGGCAGTAACCGTTTCATTTTGAGGTTTCACTCTGTTTTCTCCTATAGGGATACATGTATTTGGAACTCTAAATCAAACACGGTTTGTGCTAGCTCTTTGAAACTTGACACAATAAAGCAGTTTCAAGTTCTATCTCTATGGTTTGTTTGCTGTTGATGTAGCCCTAAGCAGACACTGGGAGAATCTCTTTCATGGAAAGGGCCTGCCAAGCTTCCAAAAAACTACGAGTTGCCTGAAATCTCAGCAAACACTTTTCACCCAATCTTGATGATACTTTCAGGTAATGATCAGTACACCAATCCCCTTGGCTTGCCAAATTTCGTTCTTCTAGGTTGAACCTTTCTTTTGCAGTAACCGGTTTCATTTTGAGGTTTCACTCTGTTTTCTCCTATAGGGATACATGTATTTGGATCTCTAATCAAACACGGTTTGTGCTAGCTCTTAGAAACTTGACACAATAAAGCAGTTTCAAGTTCTATCTCTATGGTTTGTTTGCTGTTGATGTAGCCTACGCAGAGACTGGCGAGAATCACTTTCATGGAAAGGGCCTGCCAAGCTTCCAAAAAACTACAAGTTGCCTGAAATCTCAGCAAACACTTTTTCACCCAATCTTGATGATACTTTCAGGTAATGATCAGTACACCAATCCACTGGGCTCACCAAATTTCGTTCTTATAGGTTAAACCTTTCGTTTGCAATAACCGGTTTCATTTTGAGGTTTCACTCTGTTTTCTCCTATAGGGATACATGTATTTGGAACTCTAAATCAAACACTTTTTGTGCTAGCTCTTGAAACTTGACACAATACAGTAGTTTCAAGTTCTATCTCTATGGTTTGTTTGCTGTTGATGTAGCCTTAAGCAGAGACTGGCGAGAATCACTTTCAGAGAAAGGGCCTGCCAAGCTTCCAAAAAACTACGAGTTGCCTGAAATCTCAGCAAACACTTTTTCACCCAATCTTGATGATACTTTCAGGTAAGGATCAGTACACCAATCCCACTTGGCTCGCCAAATTTCGTTCTTCTAGGTTAAACCGTTCGTTTGCAGTAACCGTTTTCATTTGAGGTTTCACTCTGTTTCCTCCTATAGGGATACATGTATTTGGAACTCTAAATCAAACACGGTTTGTGCTAGCTCTTTGAAACTTGACACAATAAAGCAGTTTGAATTTCTATCTCTATGGTTTGTTTGCTGTTGATATAGCCCTAAGCAGAGACTGGCGAGAATCACTTTCATGGAAAGGCCTGTCAAGCTTCCAAAAAACTAGGAGTTCCTGAAATCTCAGCAAACACTTTTTCACCCAATCTTGATGATACTTTCAGGTAATGATCAGTACACCAACCCCACTTGGCTCGACGAATTTCGTTCCTCTAGGTTAAACCGTTCGTTGGCAGTAACCGTTTTCATTTTTGAGGTTTCACTCTGTTTTCTCCTATAGAGATACATGTATTTGGAACTCTAAATCAAACACGGTTTGTGCTAGCTCTTTGAAACTTGACAAAATAAAGCAGTTTCAAGTTCTATCTCTATGGTTTGTTTGCTGTTGATGTAGCCCTAAGCAGAGACTGGCGAGAGTCACTTTCATGGAAAGGGCCTGCCAAGCTTCCAAAAAACTACGAGTTGCCTGAAATCTCAGCAAACACTTTTTCACCCAATCTTGATGATACTTTCAGGTAAGGATCAGTACACCAATCCCACTTGGCTCGCCAAATTTCGTTCTTCTAGGTTAAACCGTTCGTTTGCAGTAACCGTTTTCATTTTGAGGTTTCACTCTGTTTCCTCCTATAGGGATACATGTATTTGGAACTCTAAATCAAACACGGTTTGTGCTAGCTCTTTGAAACTTGACACAATAAAGCAGTTTGAATTTCTATCTCTATGGTTTGTTTGCTGTTGATATAGCCCTAAGCAGAGACTGGCGAGAATCACTTTCATGGAAAGGGCCTGTCAAGCTTCCAAAAAACTAGGAGTTCCCTGAAATCTCAGCAAACACTTTTTCACCCAATCTTGATGATACTTTCAGGTATTGATCAGTACACCAACCCCACTTGGCTCGACGAATTTCGTTCCTCTAGGTTAAACCGTTCGTTGGCAGTAACCGTTTTCATTTTGAGGTTTCACTCTGTTTTCTCCTATAGAGATACATGTATTTGGGAACTCTAAATCAAACACGGTTTGTGCTAGCTCTTTGAAACTTGACAAAATAAAGCAGTTTCAAGTTCTATCTCTATGGTTTGTTGCTGTTGATGTAGCCCTAAGCAGAGACTGGCGAGAGTCACTTTCATGGAAAGGGCCTGCCACGCTTCCAAAAAACTACGAGTTGCCTGAAATCTCAGCAAACACTTTTTCACCCAATCTTGATGATACTTTCAGGTATGATCAGTACACCAATCCACTTGGCTCGCCAAATTTCGTTCTTCTAGGTAAAACTGTTCGTTTGTGGTAACCGTTTTCATTTTGAGGTTTCACTCTGTTTTCTCCTACAGAGATACATGTATTTGGAACTCTAAATCAAACACGGTTTGTGCTAGCTCTTTGAAACTTCACACAATAAAGCAGTTTCAAGTTCTATCTCTATGGTTTGTTTGCTGTTCATGTAGCCCTAAGCAGAGACTGGCGAGAATCACTTTCATGGAAAGGGCCTGCCAAGCTTCCAAAAACTACGAGTTGCCTGAAATCTCAGCAAATATTTTTCACCCAATCTAGATGATACTTTCAGGTAATGATCAGTACACCAATCCCACTTGGCTCGCCAAATTTCGTTCTTCTAGGTTAAACCGTTCGTTGGCAGTAACCGGTTCATTTTTAGGTTTCACTCTGTTTTCTCCTATACGGATACATGTATTTAGAACTCTAAATCAAACACGGTTTGTGCTAGCTCTTTGAAACTTGACACAATACAGCAGTTTCAAGTTCTATCTCTATGGTTTGTTTGCTGTTGATGTAGCCCTAAGCAGAGACTGGCGAGAATCACTTTCATGGAAAGGGCCTGCCAAGCTTCCAAAAAACTACGAGTTGCCTGAAATCTCAGCAAACACTTTTTCACCCAATCTTGATGAAACTTTCAGGTAATGATCAGTACACCAATCCCACTTGGCTCGCCAAATTTTGTTCTTCTAGGTTAAACCTTTCCTTTTCAGTAACCGTTTTCATTTTGAGGTTTCACTCTGTTTTCTCCTATAGGGATACATGTATTTGGAACTCTAAATCAAACACGGTTTGTGCTAGTTCTTTGAAACTTGACACAATACAGCAGTTTCAAGTTCTATCTCTATGGTTTGTTTGCTGTTGATGTAGCCCTAAGCAGAGACTGGCGAGAATCACTTTCATGGAAAGGGCCTGCCAAGCTTCCAAAAAACTACATGTTGCCTGAAATCTCACCAAACACTTTTTCACCCAATCTTGATGACACTTTCAAGTAATGATCAGTACACCAGTCCCACTTGGCTCGCCAAATTTTGTTCTTCTAGGTTAAACCTTTCCTTTGCAGTAACCGTTTTCATTTTGAGGTTTCACTCTGTTTTCTCCTATAGGGATACATGTATTTGGAACTCTAAATCAAACACGGTTTGTGCTAGCTCTTTGAAACTTGACACAATACAGCAGTTTCAAGTTCTATCTCTATGGTATGTTTGCTGTTGATGTAGCCATAAGCAGAGACTGGCGAGAATCACTTTCATGGAAAGGGCCTGCCAAGCTTCCAAAAAACTACGAGTTGCCTGAAATCTCAGCAAACACTTTTTCACCCAATCTTGATGGTACTTTCAGGTAATGATCAGTACACCAATCCAACTTGGCTCGCCAAATTTCGTTCTTCTAGGTAAAACCGTTCGTTTGTGGTAACCGTTTTCATTTTGAGGTTTCACTCTGTTTTCTCCTATAGAGATACATGTATTTGGAACTCTAAATCAAACACGGTTTGTGCCAGCTCTTTGAAACTTGACACAATAAAGCAGTTTCAAGTTCTATCTCTATGGTTTGTTTGCTGTTGATGTAGCCCTAAGCAGAGACTGGCGAGAATCACTTTCATGGAAAGTGCCTGCCAAGCTTACAAAAAACTACGAGTTGCCTGAAATCTCAGCAAACACTTTTTCACCCAATCTAGATGATACTTTCAGGTAATGATCAGTACACCAATCCCACTTGGCTCGCCAAATTTCGTTCTTCTATGTTAAACCGCGTTCGTTGGCAGTAACCGGTTTCATTTTTAGGTTTCACTCTGTTTTCTCCTTTAGGGATACATGTATTTGGAACTCTAAATCAAACACGGTTTGTGGTAGCTCTTTGAAACTTGACACAATACAGCAGTTTCAAGTTCTATCTCTATGGTTTGTTTGCTGTTGATGTAGCCCTAAGTAGAGACTGGCGAGAATCACTTTCATGGAAAGGGCCTGCCAAGCTTCCAAAAAACTACGAGTTGCCTGAAATCTCACCAAACACTTTTTTACCCAATCTTGATGATACTTTCAAGTAATGATCAGTACACCAGTCCCACTTGGCTCGCCAAATTTTGTTTTTCTAGGTTAAACCTTTCCTTTGCAGTAACCGTTTTCATTTTGAGGTTTCACTCTGTTTTCTCCTATAGGGATACATGTATTTGGAACTCTAAATCAAACACGGTTTGTGCTAGCTCTTTGAAACTTGACACAATAAAGCAGTTTCAAGTTCTATCTCTATGGTTTGTTTGCTGTTGATGTAGCCATAAGCAGAGACTGGCGAGAATCACTTTCATGGAAAGGGCCTGCCAAGCTTCCAAAAAACTACGAGTTTCCTGAAATATCAGCAAACACTTTTTTACCCAATCTTGTTGATACTTTCAGGTAATGATCAGTACACCAATCCCACTTGGCTCGCCAAATTTCGTTCTTCTAGGTAAAACCGTTCTTTTGCAGTAACCGTTTTCATTTTGAGGTTTCACTCTGTTTTCTCCTATAGGGATACATGTATTTGGAACTCTAAATCAAACACGGTTTGTGCTACTTCTTTGAAACTTGACACAATACAGCAGTTTCATGTTCTATCTCTATGGTTTGTTTGCTGTTGATGTAGCCCTAAGCAGAGACTGGCGAGAATCACTTTCTTGGAAAGGGCCTGCCAAGCTTCCAAAAAACTACGAGTTGCCTGAAATCTCAGCAAACACTTTTTCACCCAATCTTGATGATACTTTCAGGTAATGATCAGTACACCAATCCCACTTGGCTCGCCAAATTTCGTTCTTCTAAGTTAAACCGTTCCTTTGCAGTAACCGTTTTCATTTTGAGGTTTCACTCTGTTTTCTCCTATAGGGATACAGGTATTTGGAACTCTATATCAAACACGGTTTGTGCTAGCTCTTTGAACCTTGACACAATTAAGCAGTTTCAAGTTCTATCTCTATGGTTTGTTTGCTGTTGATGTAGCCCTAAGCAGAGACTGGCGAGAATCACTTTCATGGAAAGGGCCTGCCAAGCTTACAAAAAACTACGAGTTGCCTGAAATCTCAGCAAACACTTTTTCACCCAATCTAGATGATACTTTCAGGTAATGATCAGTACACCAATCCCACTTGGCTCGCCAAATTTTGTTCTTCTTGGTTAAACCGTTCGTTGGCAGTAACCGTTTTCATTTTGAGGTTTCACTCTGTTTTCTCCTATAGGGATACATGTATTTGGAACTCTAAATCAAACACGGTTTGTGCTAGCTCTTTGAAACTTGACACAATAAAGCAGTTTCAAGTTCTATCTCTATGGTTTGTTTGCTGTTGATGTAGCCATAAGCAGAGACTGGCGAGAATCACTTTCATGGAAAGGGCCTGCCAAGCTTCCAAAAAACTACGAGTTTCCTGAAATCTCAGCAAACACTTTTTCACCCAATCTTGTTGATACTTTCAGGTAATGATCAGTACACCAATCCCACTTGGCTCGCCAAATTTCGTTCTTCTAGGTAAAACCGTTCTTTTGCAGTAACCGTTTTCATTTTGAGGTTTCACTCTGTTTTCTCCTATAGGGATACATGTATTTGGAACTCTAAATCAAACACGGTTTGTGCTAGCTCTTTGAAACTTGACACAATACAGCAGTTTCAAGTTCTATCTCTATGGTTTGTTTGCTGTTGATGTAGCCCTAAGCAGAGACTGGCGAGAATCACTTTCTTGGAAAGGGCCTGCCAAGCTTTCAAAAAACTACGAGTTGCCTGAAATCTCAGCAAACACTTTTTCACCCAATCTTGATGATACTTTCAGGTAATGATCAGTACACCAATCCCACTTGGCTCGCCAAATTTTGTTCTTCTAGGTTAAACCGTTCCTTTGCAGTAACCGTTTTCATTTTGAGGTTTCACTCTGTTTTCTCCTATAGGGATACATGTATTTGGAACTCTAAATCAAACACGGTTTGTGCTAGCTCTTTGAAACTTGACACAATTAAGCAGTTTCAAGTTCTATCTCTATGGTTTGTTTGCTGTTGATGTAGCCCTAAGCAGAGACTGGCGAGAATCACTTTCATGGAAAGGGCCTGCCAAGCTTCCAAAAAACTACGAGTTGCCTGAAATCTCAGCAAACACTTTTTCACCCAATCTTGATGATACTTTCAGGTAATGATCAGTACACCAATCCCACTTGGCTCGCCAAATTTCGTTCTTCTAGGTAAAACCGTTCTTTTGCAGTAACCGTTTTCATTTTGAGGTTTCACTCTGTTTTCTCCTATAGGGATACATGTATTTGGAACTCTAAATCAAACACGGTTTGTGCTACTTCTTTGAAACTTGACACAATACAGCAGTTTCAAGTTCTATCTCTATGGTTTGTTTGCTGTTGATGTAGCCCAAAGCAGAGACTGGCGAGAATCACTTTCTTGGAAAGGGCCTGCCAAGCTTCCAAAAAACTACGAGTTTCCTGAAATCTCAGCAAACACTTTTTCACCCAATCTTGATGATACTTTCAGGTAATGATCAGTACACCAATCCCACTTGGCTTGCCAAATTTCGTTCTTCTAAGTTAAACCGTTCCTTTGCAGTAACCGTTTTCATTTTGAGGTTTCACTCTGTTTTCTCCTATAGGGATACAGGTATTTGGAACTCTATATCAAACACGGTTTGTGCTAGCTCTTTGAACCTTGACACAATTAAGCAGTTTCACGTTCTATCTCTATGGTTTGTTTGATGTTGATGTAGCTCTAAGCAGAGACTAGCGAGAATCACTTTCATGGAAAGGGCCTGACAAACTTCCAAAAAACTACGACTTGCCTGAAATCTCAGCAAACACTTTTTCACCCAATCTTGATGATACTTTCAGGTAATGATCATTACACCAATCCCCCTTGGCTTGCCAAATTTCGTTCTTCTAGGTTGAACCTTTCATTTGCAGTAACCGGTTTCATTTTGAGGTTTCACTCTGTTTTCTCCTATAGGGATACATGTATTTGGATCTCTAAATCAAACATGGTTTGTGCTAGCTCTTAGAAACTTGACACAATAAAGCAGTTTCAAGTTCTATCTCTATGGTGTGTTTGCTGTTGATGTAGCCCTAAGCAGAGACTGGCGAGAATCACTTTCATGGAAAGGGCCTGCCAAGCTTCAAAAAAACTACAAGTTGCCTGAAATCTCAGCAAACACTTTTTCACCCAATCTTGATGATACTTTCAGGTAATGATCAGTACACCAATCCCACTGGGCTCACCAAATTTCGTTCTTATAGGTTAAACCTTTCGTTTGCAATAACCGGTTTTCATCTTGAGGTTTCACTCTGTTTTCTCCTATAGGGATACATGTATTTGGAACTCTAAATCAAACACGGTTTGTGCTAGCTCTTTGAAACGTGACACAATACAGCAGTTTCAAGTTCTATCTCTATGGTTTGTTTGCTGTTGATGTAGCCCTAAGCAGAGACTGGCGAGAATCACTTTCATGGAAAGGGCCTTCCAAGCTTCCAAAAAACTACGAGTTGCCTGAAATCTCAGCAAACACTTTTTCACCCAATCTTGATGATACTTTCAGGTAATGATCAGTACACCAATCCCACTTGGCTCACCAAATTTTGTTCTTCTAGGTTAAACCGTTCCTTTGCAGTAACCGTTTTCATTTTGAGGTTTCACTCTGTTTTCTCCTATACGGATACATGTATTTGGAACTCTAAATAAAACACTTTTTGTGCTAGCTCTTTGAAACTTGACACAATACAGTAGTTTCAAGTTCTATCTCTATGGTTTGTTTGCTGTTGATGTAGCCTTAAGCAGAGACTGGCGAGAATCACTTTCATAGAAAGGGCCTGCCAAGCTTCCAGAAACTACGAGTTGCCTGAAATCTCAGCAAACACTTTTTCACCCAATCTTGATGATACTTTCAGGTAAGGATCAGTACACCAATCCCACTTGGCTCGCCAAATTTCGTTCTTCTAGGTTAAACCGTTCGTTTGCAGTAACCGTTTTCATTTTGAGGTTTCACTCTGTTTCCTCCTATAGGGATACATGTATTTGGAACTCTAAATCAAACACGGTTTGTGCTAGCTCTTTGAAACTTGACACAATAAAGCAGTTTCAAGTTCTATCTCTATGGTTTGTTTGCTGTTGATGTAGCCCTAAGCAGAGACTGGCGAGAATCACTTTCATGGAAAGGGCCTGTCAAGCTTCCAAAAAACTACGAGTTGCCTGAAATCTCAGCAAACACTTTTTCACCCAATCTTGATGATACTTTCAGGTAATGATCAGTACACCAACCCCACTTGGCTCGACAAATTTCGTTCCTCTAGGTTAAACCGTTCGTTGGCAGTAACCGTTTTCATTTTGAGGTTTCACTCTGTTTTCTCCTATAGAGATACAAGTATTTGAACTCTAAATCAAACACGGTTTGTGCTAGCTCTTTGAAACTTGACACAATAAAGCAGTTTCAAGTTCTAACTCTATGGTTTGTTTGCTTTTGATGTAGCCCTAAGCAGAGACTGGCGAGAATCACTTTCATGGAAAGGGCCTGCCAAGCTTCCAAAAAACTACGAGTTGCCTGAAATCTCACCAAACAATTTTTCACCCAATCTTGATGATACTTTCAGGTAATGATCAGTACACCAATCCCACTTGGCTCGCCAAATTTCGTTCTTCTAGGTAAAACTGTTCGTTTGTGGTAACCGTTTTCATTTTGAGGTTTCACTCTGTTTTCTCCTACAGAGATACATGTATTTGGAACTCTAAATCAAACACGGTTGTGCTAGCTCTTTGAAACTTGACACAATACAGCAGTTTCAAGTTCTATCTCTATGGTTTGTTTGCTGTTCATGTAGCCCTAAGCAGAGACTGGCTAGAATCACTTTCATGGAAAGGGCCTGCCAAGCTTCCAAAAAGTACGAGTTGCCTGAAATATCAGCAAACACTTTTTCACCCAATCTAGATGATACTTTCAGGTAATGATCAGTACACCAATCCCACTTGGCTCGCCAAATTTCGTTCTTCTAGGTTAAACCGTTCGTTGGCAGTAACCGGTTTCATTTTTAGGTTTCACTCTGTTTTCTCCTATACGGATACATGTATTTGGAACTCTAAATCAAACACGGTTTGTGCTAGCTCTTTGAAACTTGACACAATACAGCAGTTTCAAGTTCTATCTCTATGGATTGTTTGCTGTTGATGTAGCCCTAAGCAGAGACTGGCGAGAATCACTTTCATGGAAAGGGCCTGCCAAGCTTCCAAAAAACTACGAGTTGCCTGAAATCTCACCAAACACTTTTTCACCCAATCTTGATGATACTTTCAAGTAATGATCAGTACACCAGTCCCACTTGGCTCGCCAAATTTTGTTCTTCTAGGTTAAACCTTTCCTTTGCAGTAACCGTTTTCATTTTGAGGTTTCACTCTGTTTTCTCCTATAGGGATACATGTATTTGGAACTCTAAATCAAACACGGTTTGTGCTAGCTCTTTGAAACTTGACACAATACAGCAGTTTCAAGTTTCTATCTCTATGGTTTGTTTGCTGTTGATGTAGCCCTAAGCAGAGACTGGCGAGAATCACTTTCATGGAAAGGGCCTGCCAAGCTTCCAAAAAACTACATGTTGCCTGAAATCTCACCAAACACTTTTTCACCCAATCTTGATGACACTTTCAAGTAATGATCAGTACACCAGTCCCACTTGGCTCGCCAAATTTTGTTCTTCTAGGTTAAAACTTTCCATTGCAGTAACCGTTTTCATTTTGAGGTTTCACTCTGTTTTCTCCTATAGGGATACATGTATTTAGAACTCTAAATCAAACACGGTTTTTGCTAGCTCTTTGAAACTTGACACAATAAAGCAGTTTCAAGTTCTATCTCTATGGTTTGTTTGCTGTTGATGTAGCCCTAAGCAGAGACTGGCGAGAATCACTTTCATGGAAAGGGCCTGCCAAGCTTCCAAAAAACTACGAGTTGCCTGAAATCTCAGCAAACACTTTTTCACCCAATCTTGATGGTACTTTCAGGTAATGATCAGTACACCAATCCAACTTGGCTCGCCAAATTTCGTTCTTCTAGGTAAAACCGTTCGTTTGTGGTAACCGTTTTCATTTTGAGGTTTCACTCTGTTTTCTCCTATAGAGATACATGTATTTGGAACTCTAAATGAAACACGGTTTGTGCCAGCTCTTTGAAACTTGACACAATAAAGCAGTTTCAAGTTCTATCTCTATGGTTTGTTTACTGTTGATGTAGCCCTAAGCAGAGACTGGCGAGAATCACTTTCATGGAAAGGGCCTGCCAAGCTTACAAAAAACTACGAGTTGCCTGAAATCTCAGCAAACACTTT
>NW_027522981.1:0-25378 GCF_052094955.1 Ictidomys tridecemlineatus
TGAAACTTGACACAATAAAGCAGTTTCAAGTTCTATCTCTATGGTTTGTTTGCTGTTGATGTAGCCCTAAGCAGAGACTGGCGAAAATCACTTTCATGGAAAGGGTTTGCCAAGCTTCCATAAAAGTACGAGTTCCCTGAAATCTCAGCAAACATTTTTTCACCCAATCTTGATGATTCTTTCAGGTAATGATCAGTACACCAAAACCACTTGGCTCACCAAATTTCGTTCATCTAGGTTAAACCGTTCGTTTGCAATAACCGTTTTAATTTTTAGGTTATACTGTGTTTTCTCCTATAAGGATACATGTATTTGGAACTCTAAATCAAACACGGTTTGTGCTAGCTTTTTGAAACATGACACAATTTAGCAGTTTAAAGTTCTGTCTCTATGGTTTGTTTGCTGTTGATGTAGCCCTAAGCAGAGACTGGCGAAAATCACGTTCATGGAAAGGGGTTGCCAAGCTTCCCAAAAACTACGAGTTGCCTGAAATCTCAGCAAACATTTTTTCACCCAATCTTGATGATTCTTTTAGGTAATTATCAGTACACCAAAACCACTTGGGTAACCAAATTTTGTTCTTCTAGGTTAAACCGTTCGTTTGCAGTAACCGTTTTCATTTTTAGGTTTCACTCTCTTTTCTCCTATAGGGATACATGTATTTGGAACTCTAAATCAAACACGGTTTGTGCTAGCTCTTTGAAACTTGACACAAGAAAGCAGTTTCAAGTTCGATTTCTATGGTTTGTTTGCTGTTGTTGTAGCCCTAAGCACAGACTGGCGAAAATCACTTTCATTGAAAGGGGTTGCCAAGCTTCCAAAAAACTACGAGTTGCCTGAAATCTCAGCAAACATTTTTTCACCCAATCTTGATGATTCTTTCAGGTAATGATCCGTACACCAAAACCACTTGGGTCACCAAATTTCGTTCTTCTAGGTTAAATCGTTCGTTTGCAGTAACCGTTTTCATTTTTAGGTTTCATTCTGTTTTCTCCTATACGGATACATGTATTTGGAACTCTAAATCAAACACGGTTTGTGCTAGCTCTTTGAAACTAGACACAATAAAGCAGTTTCAAGTTCTGTCTCTATGCTTTGTTTGCTGTTGATGTAGCGCTCAGCAGAGACTGCGAAAATGACTTTCATGGAAAGGGGTTGCCAAGCTTCCAAAAAATTACGAGTCGCCTGAAATCTCAGCAAACATTTTTTCACCAGATCTTGATGATTCTTTCAGGTATTGATCAGTACACCAAAACCACTTGGCTAACCAAATTTCGTTCTTCTAGGTTAAACCGTTCGTTTGCAGTAACCGTTTTCATTTTTAGTTTTCATTCTGTTTTCTCCTATAGGGATACATGTATTTGGAACTCTACATCAAACACGGTTTGTGCTAGCTCTTTCAAACTTGACACAATAAAGCAGTTTCAAGTTCTATCTCTATGGTTTGTTTGCTGTTGATGTAGCCCTAAGCAGAGACTGGCGAAAATCACTTTCATAGAAAGGGGTTGCCAAGCTTCCAAAAAACTACGAGTTGCCTGAAATCCACGCAAACATTTTTTGACCCAATCTTGATGATTCTTTAAGGTAATGATCAGTACACCAGAACCACGTGGCTCACCAAATTTCGTTTTTCTAGGTTAAACCGTTCGTTTGCAGTAACCGTTTTCATTTTTAGGTTTCACTCTGTTTTCTCCTATAGGGATACATGTATTTGGAAATCTAAATCAAACACGGTTTGTGCTAGCTCTTTGAAACTTGACACAATAAAGCAGTTTCAAGTTCTATCTCTATGGTTTGTTTGCTGTTGATGTAGCACTAAGCAGAGACTGGCGAAAATCACTTTCATGAAAATAGGTTGTCAAGCTTCCAAAAAACTACGAGTTGCCTTAAATCTCAGCAAACATTTTTTCACCCAATCTGGATGATTCTTTCAGGTAATGATAAGTACAACAAAACCACTTGGCTCACTAAATTTCGTTCTTCTAGGTTAAACCGTTCGTTTTCAGTAACCGTTTTCATTTTTAGGTTTCCCTCTGTTTTCTCCTATACGGATACATGTATTTGGAACTCTAAATATAACACGGTTTCTGCTAGCTCTTTGAAAGTTGACACAATAAAGCAGTTTCAAGTACTCTCTGTATGGTCTGTTTGCTGTTGATGTAGCTCTAAGCAGAGACTGGCGAAAATCACTTTCATGGAAAGGGGTTGCCAAGCTTCCAAAAAACTACGATTTGCCTGAAATCTCAGCAAACATTTTTTGACCCAATCTTGATGATTCTTTCAGGTATGATCAGTACACCAAAACCACTTGGCTCACCATATTTTGTTCTTCTAATTTAAACCGTTTGTTAGCAGTAGCCATTTTCATTTTTAGGTTTCACTCTGTTTTCTCCTATAGGGATACATGTATTTGGAACACTAAATCAAACACGGTTCATGCTAGCTCTTTGAAACTTTACACAATAAAGCAGTTTCAAGTTCTATCTCTATGGTTTGTTTGCGGTTGATGTAGCCCTAAGTAGAGACTGGCGAAAATCACTTTCATGGAAAGGGGTTGCCAAGCTTCAAAAAAACTACGAGTTGCCTGAAATCTCAGCAAACATTTTTTCACCGAATCTTGATGATTCTTTCAGGTATTGATCACAACACCAAAACCACTTGGCTGACCAAATTTCGTTTTTCTAGGTTAAACCGTTCGTTTGCAGTAACCGTTTTCATTTTTAGGTTTCACTCTGTTTTCTCCTATAGGGATACATGTATTTGGAACTCTAAATCAAACACGGTTTGTGCTAGCTCTTTGAAACTTGACACAATAAAGCAGTTTCAAGTTCTATCTCTATGGTTTATTTGCTGTTTATGTAGCCCTAAGCAGAGACTGGCGAAAATCACTTTCATGGAAAGGGGTTGCCAAGCTTGCAAAAAACTACGAGTTGCCTGAAATCCAGGCAAACATTTTTTGACCCAATCTTGATGATTCTTTCAGGTATTGATCAGTACACCAAAATCACTTGGCTCACCAAATTTCGTTGTTCTAGGTTAAACCTTTCGTTTGCCGTAACCGTTTTCATTTTTAGGTTTCACTCTGTTTTCTCCTATAGGGATACAAGTATTTGGAACTCTAAATCAAACACGGTTTATGCTAGCTCTTTATAACTTGACAAAATAAAGCAGTTTAAAGTTCTATCTCTATGGTTTGTTTGCTGTTGATGTAGCCCTACGCAAAGACTGGCGAGAATCAATTTCATGGAAAGGGGTTGCCAAGCTTCCAAAAAACTACGAGTTTCCTGAAATCTCAGCAAACATTTTTTGACCCAATCTTGATGATTCTTTCAGGTAATGATCAGTACACCAAAACCACTTGGCTCACCAAATTTCGTTCTTTTAGGTTAAACCGTTTGTTAGCAGTAACCATTTTCATTTTTAGGTTTCACTCTGTTTTCTCCTATTGGGATACATGTATTTGGAACTCTAAATCAAACACGGTTTGTGCTAGCTCTTTGAAACTTCACACAATAAAGCAGTTTCAAGTTCTATCTCTATGGTTTGTTTGCTGTTGATGTAGCGCTAAGCAGAGACTGGCGAAAATGACTTTCATGGAAATGGGTTGCCAAGCTTCCAAAAAACTACGAGTTGCCTGAAATCTCAGCAAACATTTTTTCACCCAATCTTGATAATTATTTTAGGTAATGATCAGTACAACAAAACCACTTCGCTCACCAAATTTCGTTCTTCTAGGTTAAACCGTTCGTTTGCAGTAACCGTTTTCATTTTTAGGTTTCCCTCTGTTTTCTCCTATACGGATACATGTATTTGGAACTCTAAATATAACACGGTTTCTGCTAGCTCTTTGAAAGTTGACACAATAAAGCAGTTTCAAGTACTCTCTGTATGGTTTGTTTGCTGTTGATGTAGCTCTAAGCAGAGACTGGCGAAAATCACTTTCATGGAAAGGGGTTGCCAAGCTTCCAAAAAACTACGATTTGCCTGAAATCTCAGCAAACATTTTTTGACCCAATCTTGATGATTCTTTCAGGTATGATCAGTACACCAAAACCACTTGGCTCACCATATTTTGTTCTTCTAATTTAAACCGTTTGTTAGCAGTAGCCATTTTCATTTTTAGGTTTCACTCTGTTTTCTCCTATAGGGATACATCTATTTGGAACACTAAATCAAACACGGTTCGTGCTAGCTCTTTGAAACTTTACACAATAAAGCAGTTTCAAGTTCTATCTCTATGGTTTGTTTGCGGTTGATGTAGCCCTAAGCAGAGACTGGCGAAAATCACTTTCATGGAAAGGGGTTGCCAAGCTTCAAAAAAACTACGAGTTGCCTGAATTCTCAGCAAACATTTTTTCACCCAATCTTGATGATTCTTTCAGGTATTGATCACTACACCAAAACCACTTGGCTGACCAAATTTCGTTTTTCTAGGTTAAACCGTTCGTTTGCAGTAACCGTTTTCATTTTTAGGTTTCACTCTGTTTTCTCCTATAGGGATACATGTATTTGGAACTCTAAATCAAACACGGTTTGTGCTAGCTCTTTGAAACTTGACACAATAAAGCAGTTTCAAGTTCTATCTCTATGGTTTGTTTGCTGTTGATGTAGCCCTAAGCAGAGACTGGCGAAAATCACTTTCATGGAAAGGGGTTTCCAAGCTTCCAAAAAACTACGAGTTGCCTGAAATCTCAGCAAACTTTTCTTGACCCAATCTTGATGATTCTTTCAGGTAATGATCAGTACACCAAAACCAATTGGCTCACCAAATTTCGTTCTTCTAGGTTAAACCGTTCGTTTGCAGTAACCGTTTTCATTTTTAGGTTTCACTCTGTTTTCTCCTATAGGGATACATGTATTTGGAACTCTAAATCAAACACGGTTTGTGGTAGCTCTTTGAAACTTGACACAATAAAGCAGTTTCAATTTCTTTCTCTATGGTTTGTTTGCTGTTGATGTAGCCCTAAGCAGAGACTGGCGAAAATCACTTTCATGGAAAGGGGTTGCCAAGCTTCCAAAAAATTATGAGTCGCCTGAAATGTCAGCAAACATTTTTTCACCAGATCTTGATGATTCTTTCAGGTTATGATCAGTACACCAGAACCACTTGGCTCACCAAATTTCGTTTTTCTAGGTTAAACCGTTCGTTTGCAGTAACCGTTTTCATTTTTAGGTTTCACTCTGTTTTCTCCTATAGGGATACATGTATTTGGAAATCTAAATCAAAGACGGTTTATTCTAGCTCTTTAAAGCTTGACACAATAAAGCAGTTTCAAGTTCTATCTCTATGGTTTGTTTGCTGTTGATGTAGCCCTAAGCAGAGACTGGCGAAAATCACTTTCATGGAAAGGGTTTGCCAAGCTTCCAAAAAACTACGAGTTGCCTGAAATCTCAGCAAACATTTTTTCACCCAATCTTGATGATTCTTTCAGGTAATGATCAGTACACCAAAACCACTTGGCTCACCAAATTTCGTTCTTCTAGGTTAAACCGCCGTTCGTTTTCAGTAACCATTTTTAGGTTTCACTCTGTTTCTCCTATAGGGATACATGTATTTGGAACTTTAAATCAAACACGGTTTGTGCTAGCTCTTTGAAACTTGACACAATAAAGCAGTTTCAAGTTCTATCTCTATGGTTTGTTTGCTGTTGATGTAGCCGTAAGCAGAGACTGGCGAAAATCCCTTCATGGAAACGGGTTGCCAAACTTCCAAAAAATTACAAGTCGCCTGAAATCTCAGCAAACATTTTTTCACCAGATCTTGATGATTCTTTCAGGTAATGATCAGTACACCAAAACCACTTGGCTCACCAAATTTCGTTCTTCTAGGTTAAACCGTTCGTTTGCATTAACCGTTTTCATTTTTAGGTTTCACTGTGTTTTCTCCTATTGGGATACATGTATTTGGAACTCTAAATCAAACACGGTTTGTGCTAGCTCTTTGAAACTTGACAAAATAAAGCAGTTTAAAGTTCTATCTCTATGGTTTGTTTGCTGTTGATGTAGCCCTAAGCAGAGACTGGCGAAAATCACTTTCATGGAAAGGGTTTGCCAAGCTTCCAAAAAACTACGAGTTGCCTGAAATCTCAGCAAACATTTTTTCACCCAATCTTCATGATTCTTTCAGGTAATGATCAGTAGACCAAAACCACTTGGCTCACCAAATTTCGTTCTTCTAGGTTAAACCGTTTGTTAGCAGTAGCCATTTTCATTTTTAGGTTTCACTCTGTTTTTTCCTATAGGGATACATGTATTTGGAACTCTAAATCAAACACGGTTTGTGCTAGCTCATTGAAACTTCACACAATAAAGCAGTTTCAAGTTCTATCTCTATGGTTTGTTTGCTGTTGATGTAGCCCTAAGCAGAGACTGGCGAAAATCACTTTCATGGAAAGGGGTTGCCAAGCTTCCAGAAAACTACGAGTTGCCTGAAATCTCAGCACACATTTTTTCACCCAATCTTGATGATTCTTTCAGGTAATGATCAGTACACCAAAACCACTTGGCTCACCAAATTTCTTTCTTCTAGGTTAAACTGTTCGTTTGCAGTAACCGTTTTCATTTTTAGGTTTCACTCTCTTTTCTCCTATAGGGATACATGTATTTGAAACTCTAAATTAAACACGGTTAGTGCTAGCTCTTTGAAACGTGACACAATAAAGCAGTTTCAAGTTCTATCTCTATGTTTTGTTTGCTGTTGATGTAGCCCTAAGCAGAGACTGGCGAAAATCATTTTCATGGAAAGGGGATGCCAAACTTCCAAAAAAATATGAGTTGCCTGAAATCTCAGAAAACGTTTTTTCACCCAATCTTGATGATTCTTTCAGGTAATGATCAGTACAGCAAAACCACTTGGCTCACCAAATTTCGTTCTTCTAGGTTAAACCGTTCATTTGCAGTAACCGTTTTCATCTTTAGGTTTCACTATGTTTTCTCCTATAGGGATACATGTATTTGGAAATCTAAATCAAACACGGTTTATGCTAGCTCTTTGAAACTTGACACAATAAAGCAGTTTCAAGTTCTATCTCTATGGTTTGTTTGCTGTTGATGTATCCCTAAGCAGAGACTGGCGAAAATCACTTCCATGGAAAGGGGTTCCAAGCTTCCAAAAAACTACGAGTTGCCTGAAATCAAGGCACACATTTTTTGACCCAATCTTGATGATTCTTTCAGGTAATGAACAGTACACCAAAACCACTTGGCTCAACAAATTTCGTTTTTCTAGGTTATACCTTTGGTTTTCAGTAACCGTTTTCATTTTTAGGTTTCACTCTGTTTTCTCCTATAGGGATACATGTATTTCAAACTCCAAATAAAACACGGTTTGTGCTAGCTCTTTGAAACTTGACACAATAAAGCAGTTTCAAGTTCTATCTCTATGGTTTGTTTGCTGTTGATGTAGCCCTAAGCAGAGACTGGCGAAAATCACTTTCATGGAAAGGGGTTGCCAATCTTCCAAAAAACTACGAGTTCCCTGAAATCTCAGCAAACATTTTTTCACCCAATCTTGATGATTCTTTCAGGTAAAGATCAGTACACCAAAACCACTTGGCTCACCAAATTTCGTTCTTGTATGTTAAATTGATCGTTTGCAGTAACCGTTTTCTTTTTTAGGTTTCACTGTGTTTTCTCCTATAGGAATACATGTATTTGGAACTCTAAATGAAACATGGTTTGTGCTAGCTCTTTGAAACTTGACACAATAAAGCAGTTTCAAGTTCTATCTCTATGGTTGGTTTGCTGTTGATGTAGCCCTAAGCAGAGACTGGCAAAAATCACTTTCATGGAAAGGGGTTGCCAAGCTACCAAAAAAGTACGATTTGCCTTAAATCCCAGCAAACATTTTTTCACCCAATCTTGATGATTCTTTCAGGTAATGATCAGTACATCAAAACCACTTGGCTCACCAAATTTCGTTCTTGTATGTTAAACCGATCGTTTGCAGTAACCGTTTTCATTTTCAGGTTTTACTGTGTTTTCTCCTATAGGGATACATGTATTTGGAACTCTAAATCAAACACGGTTTGTGCTAGCTTTTTGAAACTTGACACAATAAAGCAGTTTCAAGTTCTATCTCTATGGTTTGTTTGCTGTTGATGTAGCGCTAAGCAGAGGCTAGCGAAAATCACTTTTATGGAAAGGGGTTGCCAAGCTTCCAAAAAACTACGAGTTGCCTGAAATCTCAGAAAATATTTTTTCACCCAATCTTGATGATTCTTTCAGGTAATGATCAGTACACCAAAACCACTTGGCTCACCAAATTTCGTTCTTCTAGGTTAAACCATTCGTTTGCAGTAACCGTTTTTATTTTTAGGTTTCACGCTGTTTTCTCCTATAGGGATACATGTATTTGGAACTCTGAATCAAACACAGTTTGTGCTAGCTCTTTGAAACTTGACACAATAAAGCAGTTTCAAATTCTATCTCTATGGTTTGTTTGCTGTTGATGTAGCACTAAGCAGAGACTGGCGAAAATCACTTTAATGGAAAGGAATTGCCAAGCTTCCAAAAACTACAAGTTTCCTGAAATCTCAGCAAATATTTTTTCACCCAATCTTGATGATTCTTTCAGGTAATGATCAGTACACCAAAACCACTTGGCTCATCAAATTTCGTTCTTCTAGGTTAAACCTTTCGTTTGCAGTAACCCATTTCATTTTTAGGTTTCAATCTGTTTTCTCCTATAGGGATACATGTATTTGAAACTCTAAATCAAACACGGTTTGTGCTAGCTTTTTGAAACTTTACACAATAAAGCAGTTTCAAGTTCTATCTCTATGGTTTGTTTGCTGTTGATGTAGCCCTAAGCAGAGACTGGCGAAAATCACTTTCATGGAAAGGCGATGCCAAGCTTCCAAATAACTACGAGTTGCCTGAAATATCAGCAAACATTTTTTCAACCAATCTTGATGATTCTTTCAGGTAATGATCAGTACACCAAAACCACTTGGATCACCAAATTTCGTTCTTCTAGGTTAAACCATTCGTTTGCAGTAACCGTTTTCATTTTTAGGTTTCACGCTGTTTTCTTCTATAGGGATACATGCATTTGGAACTCTGAATCAAACACGGTTTGGGCTAGCTCTTTGAAACTTGACACAATAAAGCAGTTTCAAGTTCTATCTCTATGGTTTGTTTCCGGTTGATGTAGCGCTAAGAAGAGACTAGCGAAAATCACTTTTATAGAAAGGGGTTGCCAAGCTTCCGAAAAACTACGAGTTGCCTGAAATCTCAGCAAATATTTTTTCACCCAATCTTGATGATTCTTTCAGGAAATGATCAGTACACCAAAACCACTTGGCTCACCAAATTTCTTTCTTCTAGGTTAAACCATTCGTTTGCAGTAACTGTTTTCATTTTTAGGTTTCACGCTGTTTTCTCCTATAGGGATACATGTATTTGGAACTCTAAATCAAACACGGTTTGTGCTAGCTTTTTGAAACTTGACACAATAAAGCAGTTTCAAGTTCTATCTCTCTGGTTTGTTTGCTGTTGATATAGCCCTAAGCAGTGACTGGCGAAATCACTTTCATGGAAAGGGTTTGCCAAGCTTCCAAAAAACTACGAGTTGCCTGAAATCTCAGCAAATATTTTTTCACCCAATCTTGAGGATTCTTTCAGGTAATGATCAGTAGACCAAAACCACTTGGCTCACCAAATTTTGTTCTTCTAAGGTAAACCGTTCGTTTGCAGTAACCTATTTCATTTTTAGGTTTCAATCTGTTTTCTCCTATAGGGATACATGTATTTGAAACTCTAAATCAAACACGGTTTGTGCTAGCTCTTTGAAACTTGACACAATAAAGCAGTTTCAAGTTCTATCTCTATGGTTTGTTTGCTGTTGATGTAGACCTAAGCATAGACTGGCGAAAATCACTTTCATGGTAAGAAGTGGCCAAGCTTCCAAAAACTACGAGTTGCCTGAATTCCCAGCAAACATTTTTTCACCCAATCTTGATGATTCTTTCAGGTAATGATCAGTACACGAAAACCACTTGGCTCACCAAATTTCGTTCTTCTAGGTTAAAACGTTCGTTTGCAGTAACCGTTTTTATTTTTAGGTTTCACTCTGTTTTCTCCTATAGGGATACATGTATTTGGAACTCTAAATCAAACACGGTTTGTGCTAGCTCTTTGAAACTTGACACAATAAAGCAGATTCAAGTTCTATCTTATGGGTTGTTTGCTTTTGAAGGAGTCCTAAGCAGAGACTGGCGAAAATCACTTTCATGGAAAGGGGTTGCCAAGCTTCCAAAAAACTACGAGTTGCCTGAAATCTCAGCAAACATTTTTTCACCCAATCTTGATAATTCTTTCAGATAATGATCAGTACACCAAAACCACTTGGCTCACCAAATTTCGTTCTAGGTTAAAACGTTCGTTTGCAGTAACCGTTTTCATCTTTAGGTTTCACTCTGTTTTCTCCTATAGGGATACATCTATTTGGAACTCTAAATGAAACACGGTTTTTGCTAGCTCTTTGAAACGTGACACAATAAAGCAGTTTCAAGTTCTATCTCTATGGTTTGTTTGTTGTTGATGTAGCCCTAAGCAGAGACTGGCGAAAATCACTTTCATGGAAAGGGGTTGCCAAGCTTCCAAATAACTACGAGTTGCCTGAAATCTCAGCAAACATTTTTTCACCAAATCTTGATGATTCTTTCAGGAAATGATCAGTACAGCAAAACCACTTGGCTCACCAAATTTCGTTCTTCTAGGTTAAACCGTTCGTTTGCAGTAACCGTTTTAATCTTTAGGTTTCACTCTGTTTTCACCTATAGGGATACATGTATTTGGAACTCTAAATCAAACACGGTTTGTGCTAGCTCTTTGAAACTTGACACAATAAAGGAGTTTCAAGTTCTACCTCTATGGTTTGTTTGCTGTTGGTGTAGCCCTAGGCAGAAACTTGGGAAAATCACTTTTATGGAAAGGCGTTGCCAAGCTTCCAAAAAACTACGAGTTGCTTGAAATCTCAGCAAACATTTTTCCACCCAATCGTGATGATTCTTTCAGGTAATGATCAGTACACCAAAACCACTTGGCTCACCAAATTTCTTTCTTCTAGTTTAAACCGTTCTTTTGCACTAACCGTTTTCATCTTTAGGTTTCACTCTGTTTTCTCCAATAGGGATACATGTATTTGGAACTCTAAATGAAACACGGTTTCTGCTAGCTCTTTGAAACTTGACGCAATAAAGCAGTTTCAAGTTCTATCTTTATGGTTTGTTTGCTGTTGATGTAGCCCTAAGCAGAGACTGGCGAAAATCACTTTCATGGAACGGGGTTGCCAAGCTTCCAAAAAACTACGATTTGCCTTAAATCTCAGCAAACATTTTTTCACCCAATCTTGATGATTCTTTCAGGTAATGATCAGTACAACAAAACCACTTGGCTCACCAAATTTCGTTCTTCTAGGTTATACCTTTCGTTTGCAGTAACTGTTTTCATTTTTAGGTTTCACTCTGTTTTCTCCTATAGGGATACATGTATTTGGAACTCTAAATCAAACACGGTTTGTGGTAGCTCTTTGAAACTTGACACAATAAAGCAGTTTCAAGTTCTATCTCTATGGTTTGTTTGCTGTTGATGTAGCCCTAAGCAGAGACTGGCTAAAATCACTTTCATGGAAAGGGGTTGCCAATCTTCCAAAAAACTACGAGTTGCCTGAAATCCAGGCAAACATTTTTTGACCCAATCTTGATGATTTTTTCAGGTAATGAACAGCACAGCAAAACCACTTGGCTCACCAAATTTCGTTTTTCTAGGTTAAACCGTTCGTTTGCAGTAACCATTTTCATTTTTAGGTTTCACTCTGTTTTCTCCTATAGGGATACATGTATTTGGAACTCTAAATCAAACACGGTTTGTGCTAGCTCTTTGAAACTTGACACAATAAAGCAGTTTCAAGTTCTATCTCTATGGTTTGTTTGCTGTTGATGTAGCCCTAAGCAGAGACTGGCGAAAATCACTTTCATGGAAAGGGATTGCCAAGCTTCCAAAAAACTACGAGTTTCCTGAAATCTCAGCAAACATTTTTTGACCCAATCTTGATGATTCTTTCAGGTAATGATCAGTACACCAAAACCACTTGGCTCACCAAATTTCGTTCTTCTAGGTTATACCTTTCATTTGCAGTAACCGTTTTCATTTTTAGGTTTCACTCTGTTTTCTACTATAGGGATACATGTATTTGGAACTGTAAATCAAACACGGTTTGTGCTAGCTCTTTGAAACTTGACACAATAAAGCAGTTTCAAGTTCTATCTCTATGGTTTGTTTGCTGTTGATGTAGCGCTAAGCAGAGACTGGTGAAAATCACTTTCATGGAAAGGGGTTGGCAAGCTTCCAAAAAACTACGAGTTGCCTGAAATATCAGCAAACATTTTTACCCAATCTTGATAATTATTTCAGGTAATGATCAGTACAACAAAACCACTTCGCTCACCAAATTTCGTTCTTCTAGGTTAAACCGTTCGTTTGCAGTAACCGTTTTCATTTTTAGGTTTCACTCTGTTTTCTCCTATAGGGATACATGTATTTAAAACTCTAAATCAAACACGGTTAGTGCTAGCTCTTTTAAACTTGACACAATAAAGCAGTTTCAAGTTCTATCTCTATGGATTGTTTGCTGTTGATGTAGCCCTAAGCAGAGACTGGCGAATATCACTTTCATGGAAAGGGGTTGACAAGCTTCCAAAAAACTACAAGTTGCCTGAAATCTCAGCAAACTTTTTTAACCCAATCTTGATGATTCTTTCAGGTAATGATCAGTACACCAAAACCACTTGGCTCACCAAATTTCGTTCTTCTAGGTTAAACCGATCCTTTGCAGTAACCGTTTTCATTTTTAGGTTTCACTCCGTTTTCTCCTATAGGGATACATGTATTTGGAACTGTAAATCAAACACGGTTTGTGCTAGCTCTTTGAAACTTGACACAATAAAGCAGTTTCAAGTTCTATCTCTACAGTTTGTTTGCTGTTGATGTAGCCCTAAGCAGAGACTGACGAAAATCACTTTCATGGAAAGGGGTTGCCAAGCTTCCAAAAAATTACGAGTTGCCTGAAATCTCAGCAAACATTTTTCACCAGATCTTGATGATTCTTTCAGGTAATGATCAGTACACCAAAACCACTTGGCTCACCAAATTTCATTCTTCTAGGTTAAACCGTTCGTTAGCAGTAAACCGTTTTCATTTTTAGGTTTCATTCTGTTTTCTCCTATAGGGATACATGTATTTGGAACTCTAAATCAAACACGGTTTGTGCTAGCTCTTTGAAACTTGACACAATAAAGCAGTTTCAAGTTCTATCTCTATGGTTTGTTTGCTGTTGATGTATCCCTAAGCAGAGACTGGCGAAAATCACTTCCATGGAAAGGGGTTCCAAGCTTCCAAAAAACTACGAGTTGCCTGAAATCAAGGCACACATTTTTTGACCCAATCTTGATGATTCTTTCAGGTAATGAACAGTACACCAAAACCACTTGGCTCAACAAATTTCGTTTTTCTAGGTTATACCTTTGGTTTGCAGTAACCGTTTTCATTTTTAGGTTTCACTCTGTTTTCTCCTATAGGGATACATGTATTTCAAACTCCAAATAAAACACGGTTTGTGCTAGCTCTTTGAAACTTGACACAATAAAGCAGTTTCAAGTTCTATCTCTATGGTTTGTTTGCTGTTCATGTAGCCCTAAGCAGAGACTGGCGAAAATCACTTTCATGGAAAGGGGTTGCCAATCTTCCAAAAAACTACGAGTTCCCTGAAATCTCAGCAAACATTTTTTCACCCAATCTTGATGATTCTTTCAGGTAAAGATCAGTACACCAAAACCACTTGGCTCACCAAATTTCGTTCTTGTATGTTAAACTGATCGTTTGCAGTAACCGTTTTCTTTTTTAGGTTTCACTGTGTTTTCTCCTATAGGAATACATGTATTTGGAACTCTAAATGAAACATGGTTTGTGCTAGCTCTTTGAAACTTGACACAATAAAGCAGTTTCAAGTTCTATCTCTATGGTTGGTTTGCTGTTGATGTAGCCCTAAGCAGAGACTGGCAAAAATCACTTTCATGGAAAGGGGTTGCCAAGCTACCAAAAAAGTACGATTTGCCTTAAATCCCAGCAAACATTTTTTCACCCAATCTTGATGATTCTTTCAGGTAATGATCAGTACATCAAAACCACTTGGCTCACCAAATTTCGTTCTTGTATGTTAAACCGATCGTTTGCAGTAACCGTTTTCATTTTTAGGTTTTACTGTGTTTTCTCCTATAGGGATACATGTATTTGGAACTCTAAATCAAACACGGTTTGTGCTAGCTTTTTGAAACTTGACACAATAAAGCAGTTTCAAGTTCTATCTCTATGGTTTGTTTGCTGTTGATGTAGCGCTAAGCAGAGGCTAGCGAAAATCACTTTTATGGAAAGGGGTTGCCAAGCTTCCAAAAAACTACGAGTTGCCTGAAATCTCAGAAAATATTTTTTCACCCAATCTTGATGATTCTTTCAGGTAATGATCAGTACACCAAAACCACTTGGCTCACCAAATTTCGTTCTTCTAGGTTAAACCATTCGTTTGCAGTAACCGTTTTTATTTTTAGGTTTCACGCTGTTTTCTCCTATAGGGATACATGTATTTGGAACTCTGAATCAAACACAGTTTGTGCTAGCTCTTTGAAACTTGACACAATAAAGCAGTTTCAAATTCTATCTCTATGGTTTGTTTGCTGTTGATGTAGCACTAAGCAGAGACTGGCGAAAATCACTTTAATGGAAAGGAATTGCCAAGCTTCCAAAAACTACAAGTTTCCTGAAATCTCAGCAAATATTTTTTCACCCAATCTTGATGATTCTTTCAGGTAATGATCAGTACACCAAAACCACTTGGCTCATCAAATTTCGTTCTTCTAGGTTAAACCTTTCGTTTGCAGTAACCCATTTCATTTTTAGGTTTCAATCTGTTTTCTCCTATAGGGATACATGTATTTGAAACTCTAAATCAAACACGGTTTGTGCTAGCTTTTTGAAACTTTACACAATAAAGCAGTTTCAAGTTCTATCTCTATGGTTTGTTTGCTGTTGATGTAGCCCTAAGCAGAGACTGGCGAAAATCACTTTCATGGAAAGGCGATGCCAAGCTTCCAAATACCTACGAGTTGCCTGAAATCTCAGCAAACATTTTTTCAACCAATCTTGATGATTCTTTCAGGTAATGATCAGTACACCAAAACCACTTGGATCACCAAATTTCGTTCTTCTAGGTTAAACCATTCGTTTGCAGTAACCGTTTTCATTTTTAGGTTTCACGCTGTTTTCTTCTATAGGGATACATGCATTTGGAACTCTGAATCAAACACGGTTTGTGCTAGCTCTTTGAAACTTGACACAATAAAGCAGTTTCAAGTTCTATCTCTATGGTTTGTTTCCGGTTGATGTAGCGCTAAGAAGAGACTAGCGAAAATCACTTTTATAGAAAGGGGTTGCCAAGCTTCCGAAAAACTACGAGTTGCCTGAAATCTCAGCAAATATTTTTTCACCCAATCTTGATGATTCTTTCAGGAAATGATCAGTACACCAAAACCACTTGGCTCACCAAATTTCGTTCTTCTAGGTTAAACCATTCGTTTGCAGTAACTGTTTTCATTTTTAGGTTTCACGCTGTTTTCTCCTATAGGGATACATGTATTTGGAACTCTGAATCAAACACGGTTTGTGCTAGCTCTTTGAAACTTGACACAATAAAGCAGTTTCAAGTTCTATCTCTATGGTTTGTTTGCTGTTGATGTAGCGCTAAGCAGAGACTGGCGAAAATCACTTTCATGGAAAGGGATTGCCAAGATTCCAAAAAACTACAAGTTTCCTGAAATCTCAGCAAACATTTTTTTACCCAATCTTGATGATTCTTTCTGGTAATGATCAGTACACAAAAACAACTTGGCTCACCAAATTTCGTTCTTCTAGGTTAAACCATTCGTTTGCAGTAACGGTTTTCATCTTTAGGATTCACTCTGTTTTCTTCTATAGGGATACATGTATTTGGAACTCTAAATCAAACACGGTTTGTGCTAGCTTTTTGAAACTTGACACAATAAAGCAGTTTCAAGTTCTATCTCTCTGGTTTGTTTGCTGTTGATATAGCCTAAGCAGTGACTGGCGAAATCACTTTCATGGAAAGGGTTTGCCAAGCTTCCAAAAAACTACGAGTTGCCTGAAATCTCAGCAAATATTTTTTCACCCAATCTTGAGGATTCTTTCAGGTAATGATCAGTAGACCAAAACCACTTGGCTCACCAAATTTTGTTCTTCCAAGGTAAACCGTTCGTTTGCAGTAACCTATTTCATTTTTAGGTTTCAATCTGTTTTCTCCTATAGGGATACATGTATTTGAAACTCTAAATCAAACACGGTTTGTGCTAGCTCTTTGAAACTTGACACAATAAAGCAGTTTCAAGTTCTATCTCTATGGTTTGTTTGCTGTTGATGTAGACCTAAGCATAGACTGGCGAAAATCACTTTCATGGTAAGAAGTGGCCAAGCTTCCAAAAACTACGAGTTGCCTGAATTCCCAGTAAAAATTTTTTCACCCAATCTTGATGACTCTTTCAGGTAATGATCAGTACACAAAAACCACTTGGCTCACCAAATTTCGTTCTTCTAGGTTAAAACGTTCGTTTGCAGTAACCGTTTTTATTTTTAGGTTTCACTCTGTTTTCTCCTATAGGGATACATGTATTTGGAACTCTAAATCAAACACGGTTTGTGCTAGCTCTTTGAAACTTGACACAATAAAGCAGATTCAAGTTCTATCTTATGGGTTGTTTGCTTTTGAAGGAGTCCTAAGCAGAGACTGGCGAAAATCACTTTCATGGAAAGGGGTTGCCAAGCTTCCAAAAAACTACGAGTTGCCTGAAATCTCAGCAAACATTTTTTCACCCAATCTTGATAATTCTTTCAGATAATGATCAGTACACCAAAACCACTTGGCTCACCAAATTTCGTTATAGGTTAAAACGTTCGTTTGCAGTAACCGTTTTCATCTTTAGGTTTCACTCTGTTTTCTCCTATAGGGATACATCTATTTGGAACTCTAAATGAAACACGGTTTTTGCTAGCTCTTTGAAACGTGACACAATAAAGCAGTTTCAAGTTCTATCTCTATGGTTTGTTTGTTGTTGATGTAGCCCTAAGCAGAGACTGGCGAAAATCACTTTCATGGAAAGGGGTTGCCAAGCTTCCAAATAACTACGAGTTGCCTGAAATCTCAGCAAACATTTTTTCACCAAATCTTGATGATTCTTTCAGGAAATGATCAGTACAGCAAAACCACTTGGCTCACCAAATTTCGTTCTTCTAGGTTAAACCGTTCGTTTGCAGTAACCGTTTTAATCTTTAGGTTTCACTCTGTTTTCACCTATAGGGATACATGTATTTGGAACTCTAAATCAAACACGGTTTGTGCTAGCTCTTTGAAACTTGACACAATAAAGGAGTTTCAAGTTCTACCTCTATGGTTTGTTTGCTGTTGGTGTAGCCCTAGGCAGAAACTTGGGAAAATCACTTTTATGGAAAGGCGTTGCCAAGCTTCCAAAAAACTACGAGTTGCCTGAAATCTCAGCAAACATTTTTCCACCCAATCGTGATGATTCTTTCAGGTAATGATCAGTACACCAAAACCACTTGGCTCACCAAATTTCTTTCTTCTAGTTTAAACCGTTCTTTTGCACTAACCGTTTTCATCTTTAGGTTTCACTCTGTTTTCTCCTATAGGGATACATGTATTTGGAACTCTAAATGAAACACGGTTTCTGCTAGCTCTTTGAAACTTGACGCAATAAAGCAGTTTCAAGTTCTATCTCTATGGTTTGTTTGCTGTTGATGTAGCCCTAAGCAGAGACTGGCGAAAATCACTTTCATGGAAAGGGGTTGCCAAGCTTCCAAAAAACTACGATTTGCCTTAAATCTCAGCAAACATTTTTTCACCCAATCTTGATGATTCTTTCAGGTAATGATCAGTACAACAAAACCACTTGGCTCACCAAATTTCGTTCTTCTAGGTTATACCTTTCGTTTGCAGTAACCGTTTTCATTTTTAGGTTTCACTCTGTTTTCTCCTATAGGGATACATGTATTTGGAACTCTAAATCAAACACGGTTTGTGGTAGCTCTTTGAAACTTGACACAATAAAGCAGTTTCAAGTTCTATCTCTATGGTTTGTTTGCTGTTGATGTAGCCCTAAGCAGAACCTGGCTAAAATCACTTTCATGGAAAGGGGTTGCCAATCTTCCAAAAAACTACGAGTTTCCTGAAATCCAGGCAAACATTTTTTGACCCAATCTTGATGATTTTTTCAGGTAATGAACAGCACACCAAAACCACTTGGCTCACCAAATTTCGTTTTTCTAGGTTAAACCGTTCGTTTGCAGTAACCGTTTTCATTTTTAGGTTTCACTCTGTTTTCTCCTATAGGGATACATGTATTTGGAACTCTAAATCAAACACGGTTTCTGCTAGCTCTTTGAAACTTGACACAATAAAGCAGTTTCAAGTTCTATCTCTATGGTTTGTTTGCTGTTGATGTAGCGCTAAGCAGAGACTGGTGAAAATCACTTTCATGGAAAGGGGTTGGCAAGCTTCCAAAAAACTACGAGTTGCCTGAAATATCAGCAAACATTTTTACCCAATCTTGATAATTATTTCAGGTAATGATCAGTACAACAAAACCACTTCGCTCACCAAATTTCGTTCTTCTAGGTTAAACCGTTCCTTTGCAGTAACCGTTTTCATTTTTAGGTTTCACTCTGTTTTCTCCTATAGGGATACATGTATTTAAAACTCTAAATCAAACACGGTTAGTGCTAGCTCTTTTAAACTTGACACAATAAAGCAGTTTCAAGTTCTATCTCTATGGATTGTTTGCTGTTGATGTAGCCCTAAGCAGAGACTGGCGAATATCACTTTCATGGAAAGGGGTTGACAAGCTTCCAAAAAACTACAAGTTGCCTGAAATCTCAGCAAACTTTTTTAACCCAATCTTGATGATTCTTTCAGGTAATGATCAGTACACCAAAACCACTTGGCTCACCAAATTTCGTTCTTCTAGGTTAAACCGATCCTTTGCAGTAACCGTTTTCATTTTTAGGTTTCACTCCGTTTTCTCCTATAGGGATACATGTATTTGGAACTGTAAATCAAACACGGTTTGTGCTAGCTCTTTGAAACTTGACACAATAAAGCAGTTTCAAGTTCTATCTCTACAGTTTGTTTGCTGTTGATGTAGCCCTAAGCAGAGACGGACGAAAATCACTTTCATGGAAAGGGGTTGCCAAGCTTCCAAAAAATTACGAGTTGCCTGAAATCTCAGCAAACATTTTTTCACCAGATCTTGATGATTCTTTCAGGTAATGATCAGTACACCAAAACCGCTTGGCTCACCAAATTTCGTTCTTCTAGGTTAAACCGTTCGTTAGCAGTAACCGTTTTCATTTTTAGGTTTCATTCTGTTTTCTCCTATAGGGATACATGTATTTGGAACTCTAAATCAAACACGGTTTGTGCTAGCACTTTGAAACTTGACACAATAAAGCAGTTTCAAGTTCTATCTCTATGGTTTGTTTGCTGTTGATGTATCCCTAAGCAGAGACTGGCGAAAATCACTTCCATGGAAAGGGGTTCCAAGCTTCCAAAAAACTACGAGTTGCCTGAAATCAAGGCACACATTTTTTGACCCAATCTTGATGATTCTTTCAGGTAATGAACAGTACACCAAAACCACTTGGCTCAACAAATTTCGTTTTTCTAGGTTATACCTTTGGTTTGCAGTAACCGTTTTCATTTTTAGGTTTCACTCTGTTTTCTCCTATAGGGATACATGTATTTCAAACTCCAAATAAAACACGGTTTGTGCTAGCTCTTTGAAACTTGACACAATAAAGCAGTTTCAAGTTCTATCTCTATGGTTTGTTTGCTGTTCATGTAGCCCTAAGCAGAGACTGGCGAAAATCACTTTCATGGAAAGGGGTTGCCAATCTTCCAAAAAACTACGAGTTCCCTGAAATCTCAGCAAACATTTTTTCACCCAATCTTGATGATTCTTTCAGGTAAAGATCAGTACACCAAAACCACTTGGCTCACCAAATTTCGTTCTTGTATGTTAAACTGATCGTTTGCAGTAACCGTTTTCTTTTTTAGGTTTCACTGTGTTTTCTCCTATAGGAATACATGTATTTGGAACTCTAAATGAAACATGGTTTGTGCTAGCTCTTTGAAACTTGACACAATAAAGCAGTTTCAAGTTCTATCTCTATGGTTGGTTTGCTGTTGATGTAGCCCTAAGCAGAGACTGGCAAAAATCACTTTCATGGAAAGGGGTTGCCAAGCTACCAAAAAAGTACGATTTGCCTTAAATCCCAGCAAACATTTTTTCACCCAATCTTGATGATTCTTTCAGGTAATGATCAGTACATCAAAACCACTTGGCTCACCAAATTTCGTTCTTGTATGTTAAACCGATCGTTTGCAGTAACCGTTTTCATTTTTAGGTTTTACTGTGTTTTCTCCTATAGGGATACATGTATTTGGAACTCTAAATCAAACACGGTTTGTGCTAGCTTTTTGAAACTTGACACAATAAAGCAGTTTCAAGTTCTATCTCTATGGTTTGTTTGCTGTTGATGTAGCGCTAAGCAGAGGCTAGCGAAAATCACTTTTATGGAAAGGGGTTGCCAAGCTTCCAAAAAACTACGAGTTGCCTGAAATCTCAGAAAATATTTTTTCACCCAATCTTGATGATTCTTTCAGGTAATGATCAGTACACCAAAACCACTTGGCTCACCAAATTTCGTTCTTCTAGGTTAAACCATTCGTTTGCAGTAACCGTTTTTATTTTTAGGTTTCACGCTGTTTTCTCCTATAGGGATACATGTATTTGGAACTCTGAATCAAACACAGTTTGTGCTAGCTCTTTGAAACTTGACACAATAAAGCAGTTTCAAATTCTATCTCTATGGTTTGTTCGCTGTTGATGTAGCACTAAGCAGAGACTGGCGAAAATCACTTTAATGGAAAGGAATTGCCAAGCTTCCAAAAACTACAAGTTTCCTGAAATCTCAGCAAATATTTTTTCACCCAATCTTGATGATTCTTTCAGGTAATGATCAGTACACCAAAACCACTTGGCTCATCAAATTTCGTTCTTCTAGGTTAAACCTTTCGTTTGCAGTAACCCATTTCATTTTTAGGTTTCAATCTGTTTTCTCCTATAGGGATACATGTATTTGAAACTCTAAATCAAACACGGTTTGTGCTAGCTTTTTGAAACTTTACACAATAAAGCAGTTTCAAGTTCTGTCTCTATGGTTTGTTTGCTGTTGATGTAGCCCTAAGCAGAGACTGGCGAAAATCACTTTCATGGAAAGGCGATGCCAAGCTTCCAAATAACTACGAGTTGCCTGAAATCTCAGCAAACATTTTTTCAACCAATCTTGATGATTCTTTCAGGTAATGATCAGTACACCAAAACCACTTGGATCACCAAATTTCGTTCTTCTAGGTTAAACCATTCGTTTGCAGTAACCGTTTTCATTTTTAGGTTTCACGCTGTTTTCTTCTATAGGGATACATGCATTTGGAACTCTGAATCAAACACGGTTTGTGCTAGCTCTTTGAAACTTGACACAATAAAGCAGTTTCAAGTTCTATCTCTATGGTTTGTTTCCGGTTGATGTAGCGCTAAGAAGAGACTAGCGAAAATCACTTTTATAGAAAGGGGTTGCCAAGCTTCCGAAAAACTACGAGTTGCCTGAAATCTCAGCAAATATTTTTTCACCCAATCTTGATGATTCTTTCAGGAAATGATCAGTACACCAAAACCACTTGGCTCACCAAATTTCGTTCTTCTAGGTTAAACCATTCGTTTGCAGTAACTGTTTTCATTTTTAGGTTTCACGCTGTTTTCTCCTATAGGGATACATGTATTTGGAACTCTGAATCAAACACGGTTTGTGCTACCTCTTTGAAACTTGACACAATAAAGCAGTTTCAAGTTCTATCTCTATGGTTTGTTTGCTGTTGATGTAGCGCTAAGCAGAGACTGGCGAAAATCACTTTCATGGAAAGGGATTGCCAAGATTCCAAAAAACTACAAGTTTCCTGAAATCTCAGCAAACATTTTTTCACCCATATTTGATGATTCTTTCAGGTAATGATCACTACAACAAAACCACTTGGCTCACCAAATTTCATTCTTCTAGGTTAAACCGTTCGTTTGCAGTACAGGTTTTCATTTTTAGGTTACACTCTGTTTTTTCCTGTAGAGATACATGTATTTGGAACTCTAAATGAAACACGGTTTGTGCTAGCTCTTTGAAACTTGACACAATAAAGCAGTTTCAAGTTCTATCTCTACGTTTTCTTGGCTGCTGATGTAGCCCTAAGCAGAGACTGGCGAAAATCACTTTCATGGAAAGTTGTTGCCAAGCTTCCAAAAAACTACGAGTTGCCTGAAATCTCAGCAAACATTTTTTCACCCAATCTTGATGATTCTTTCAGGTAATGATCAGTACACCAAAACCACTTTGCTCACCAAAATTCGTTCTTCTAGGTTAAACCGTTCCTTTGCAGTAACCGTTTTCATTTTTCGTTTTCACTCTGTTTTCTCCTATAGGGATACATGTTTTTGGAACTCTAAATCAAACACGGTTTGTGCTAGCTCTTTGAAACTTGACACAATAAAGCAGTTTCAAGTTCTATCTCTATGGTTTGTTTGCTGTTGATGTAGCCCTAAGCAGAGACTGCCGAAAATCACTTTCATGGAAAGGGGTTGCCAAGCTGCCAAAAAACTACGAGTTGCCTGAAATCTCAGCAAACATTTTTTTCACCCAATCTTTATGATTCTTTCAGGTAATAATCAGTACACCGAAACCACTTGGCTCACCAAATTTCGTACTTCTAGGTTAAACCGTTCGTTTGCAGTAACCGTTTTCATTTTTAGGTTTCACTCTGTTTTCTCCTATACGGATACATGTATTTGGAAGTCTAAATCAAACACGGTTTGTGCTAGCTCTTTGAAACCTGACACAATAAAGCAATTTCAAGTTTTATCTCTATGGTTTGTTTGCTGTTGATGTAGCCCTAAGCAGAGACTGGCGAAAATCACTTTCATGGAAAGGGGTTGCCAATCTTCCAAAAAACTACGAGTTACTTGAAACCTCAGCAAACATTTTTTCACCCAATCTTGATGATTCTTTCAGGTAATGATTAGTACACCAAAACCACTTGGCTAACCAAATTTTCGTTCTTCTAGGTTAAAAACGTTCGTTTGCGGTAAACCGTTTTTCATTTTTTAGGTTTTCACTCTGTTTTTCTCCTACAGGGATTACATGTATTTGGAACTCTAAATCAAACACGGTTTGTGCTAGCTCTTTGAAACTTGACACAATAAAGCAGTTTCAAGTTTATCTCTATGATTTGTTTGCTGTTGATGTAGCCCTAAGCAGAGACTGCCGAAAATCACTTTCATGGAAAGGGGTTGCCAAGCTTCCAAAAAACTAATAGTTGCCTGAAATCTCAGCAAACATTGTTTCACCCAATCTTGATGATTCTTTCAGGTAATGATCAGTACACCAAAACCACTTGGCTCACCAAATTTCGTTCTTCTAGGTGAAACCGTTTTTTTGAATAAACCGTTTTCATTTTTAGGTTTCACTCTGTTTTCTCCTATAGGGATACATGTATTTGGAACTCTAAATCAAACATGGTTTGTGCTAGCTCTTTGAGACTTGAGACAATAAAGCAGTTTCATGTTCTATCTCTATTGTTTGTTTGCTGTTGATGTAGCCCTAAGCAGAGAATGGCGAAAATCACTTTCATGGAAAGGGGTTGCTCAGCTTCCAAAAAATTATGAGTTGCCTGAAATCTCAGCATACATTTTTTCACCCAATCTTGATGATTCTTTCAGGTAATGATCAGGACACCAAAACCACTTGGCTCACCAAATTTCGTTCTTCTAGGTTAAACCATTCGTTTGCAGTAACCGTTTTCATTTTTAGGTTTCACTCTGTTTTCTCCTATAGGGATACATGTATTTGGAACTTTAAATCAAACATGGTCTGTGCTAGCTCTTTGAAACTTGACACAATAAAGCTGTTTCAAGTTGTATCTCTTTGGTTTGTTTGCTGTTGATGTAGCACTAAGCAGAGGACTGGCGAAAATAACTTTCATAAAAAGGGGTCGCCAAGCTTCCAAAAAACTACGAGTTGCCTGAAATCTCAGCAAACATTTTTTTCACCCAATCTTGATGATTCTTTCAGGTAATGATCAGTACACCAAAACCACTTGGCTCACCAAATTTCGTTCTTCTAGGTTAAATGGTTTCGTTAGCAGTAACCGTTTTCATTTCTTTGTTTCACTCTGTTTTCTCCTATAGGGATACATGTATTTGGAACTCTAAATCAAACACGGTTTGTGCTAGCTCTTTAAAACTTAACACAATAAAGCAGTTTCAAGTTCTATCTCTATGGTTTGTTTGCTGTTGATGTAGTTCTAAGCAGAGACTGGCGAAAATCACTTTCATGGAAAGTGGTTGCAAAGCTTTCAAAAAACTACGAGTTGCCTGAAATCTCAGCAAACATTTTTTCACCCAATCTTGATGATTCTTTCAGGTAATGATCAGTACACTGAAACTACTTGGCTAACCAAATTTCGTTCTTCTAGGTTAAACCGTTCCTTTGCAGTAACCGATTTCATTTTTAGGTTTTCACTCTGTTTTCTCCTATAGAGACACATGTATTTGCAACTCTAAATAAAACACGGTTTGTGCTAGCTCTTTGAAACTTGACACAATGAAGCAGTTTTCAAGTTTCTATCTCTACGGTTTGTTTGCTGTTGATGGAGCACTAAGCAGAGACTGGCGAAAATCACTTTCATGGAAAGGGGTTGCCAAGCTTCCAAAAAACTACGAGTTGCTTGAAATCTCAGCAAACATTTTTTCACCCCAATCTTGAAGATTCTTTCAGGTAATGAGCAGTACACCAAAACCACTTGGCTCACCATATTTCGTTCTTCTAGGTTAAACCGTTCGTTTGAAGTAACCGTTTTCATTTTTAGGTTTCACTCTGTTTTCTCCTATAGGGATACATGTATTTGGAACTCTAAATCAAACACGGTTTGTGCTAGCTCTTTGAGACTTGAGACAATAAAGCAGTTTTCAAGTTTTATCTATATGGTTTGTTTGCTGTTGATGTAGCCCCAAGCAGAGACTGGCGAAAATCACTTTTCATGAAAATGGGTTGCCAAGCTTCCAAAAAACTACGAGTTGCCTGAAATCTCAGCAAACATTTTTTCACCCAATCTTGATGATTCTTTCAGGTAATGATC
>NW_027522981.1:25578-66849 GCF_052094955.1 Ictidomys tridecemlineatus
GTACACCAAAACCACTTGGCTCACCAAATTTCGTTCTTCTAGGTTAAACCGATCCTTTGCAGTAACCGTTTTCATTTTTAGGTTTCACTCCGTTTTCTCCTATAGGGATACATGTATTTGGAACTGTAAATCAAACACGGTTTGTGCTAGCTCTTTGAAACTTGACACAATAAAGCAGTTTCAAGTTCTATCTCTATAGTTTGTTTGCTGTTGATGTAGCCCTAAGCAGAGACTGACGAAAATCACTTTCATGGAAAGGGGTTGCCAAGCTTCCAAAAAATTACGAGTTGCCTGAAATCTCAGCAAACATTTTTTCACCAGATCTTGATGATTCTTTCAGGTAATGATCTGTACACCAAAACCACTTGGCTCACCAAATTTCGTTCTTCTAGGTTAAACGGTTCGTTAGCAGTAACCGTTTTCATTTTTAGGTTTCATTCTGTTTTCTCCTATAGGGATACATGTATTTGGAACTCTAAATCAAACACGGTTTGTGCTAGCTCTTTGAAACTTGACACAATAAAGCAGTTTCAAGTTCTATCTCTATGGTTTGTTTGCTGTTGATGTATCCCTAAGCAGAGACTGGCGAAAATCACTTCCATGGAAAGGGGTTCCAAGCTTCCAAAAAACTACGAGTTGCCTGAAATCAAGGCACACATTTTTTGACCCAATCTTGATGATTCTTTCAGGTAATGAACAGTACACCAAAACCACTTGGCTCAACAAATTTCGTTTTTCTAGGTTATACCTTTGGTTTGCAGTAACCGTTTTCATTTTTAGGTTTCACTCTGTTTTCTCCTATAGGGATACATGTATTTGGAACTCTAAATCAAACACGGTTTGTGCTAGCTCTTTGAAACTTGACACAATAAAGCAGTTTCAAGTTCTATCTCTATGGTTTGTTTGCTGTTCATGTAGCCCTAAGCAGAGACTGGCGAAAATCACTTTCATGGAAAGGGGGTTGCCAATCTTCCAAAAAACTACGAGTTGCCTGAAATCTCAGCAAACATTTTTTCACCCAATCTTGATGATTCTTTCAGGTAAAGATCAGTACACCAAAACCACTTGGCTCACCAAATTTCGTTCTTGTATGTTAAACCGATCGTTTGCAGTAACCGTTTTCATTTTTAGGTTTCACTGTGTTTTCTCCTATAGGAATACATGTATTTGGAACTCTAAATGAAACATGGTTTGTGCTAGCTCTTTGAAACTTGACACAATAAAGCAGTTTCAAGTTCTATCTCTATGGTTGGTTTGCTGTTGATGTAGCCCTAAGCAGAGACTGGCAAAAATCACTTTCATGGAAAGGGGTTGCCAAGCTACCAAAAAAGTACGATTTGCCTTAAATCCCAGCCAAACATTTTTTCACCCAATCTTGATGATTCTTTCAGGTAATGATCAGTACACCAAAACCACTTGGCTCACCAAATTTCGTTCTTCTAGGTTAAACCGTTCGTTTGCAGTAACCGTTTTCATTTTTAGGTTTCACTCTGTTTTCTCCTATAGGGATACATGTATTTGGAACTCTAAATCAAACACGGTTTGTGCTCGCTCTTTGAAACTTGACACAATAAAGCAGTTTCAAGTTCTATCTTATGGGTTGTTTGCTTTTGATGGAGCCCTAAGCAGAGACTGGCGAAAATCACTTTCATGGAAAGGGGTTGCCAAGCTTCCAAAAAACTACGAGTTGCCTGAAATCTCAGCAAACATTTTTTCACCCAATCTTGATGATTCTTTCAGGTAATGATCAGTACATCAAAACCACTTGGCTCACCAAATTTCGTTCTTGTATGTTAAACCGATCGTTTGCAGTAACCGTTTTCATTTTTAGGTTTTACTGTGTTTTCTCCTATAGGGATACATGTATTTGGAACTCTAAATCAAACACGGTTTGTGCTAGCTTTTTGAAACTTGACACAATAAAGCAGTTTCAAGTTCTATCTCTATGGTTTGTTTGCTGTTGATGTAGCGCTAAGCAGAGACTAGCGAAAATCACTTTTATGGAAAGGGGTTGCCAAGCTTCCAAAAAACTACGAGTTGCCTGAAATCTCAGAAAATATTTTTTCACCCAATCTTGATGATTCTTTCAGGTAATGATCAGTACACCAAAACCACTTGGCTCACCAAATTTCGTTCTTCTAGGTTAAACCATTCGTTTTGCAGTAACCGTTTTTATTTTTAGGTTTCACGCTGTTTTCTCCTATAGGGATACATGTATTTGGAACTCTGAATCAAACACGGTTTGTGCTAGCTCTTTGAAACTTGACACAATAAAGCAGTTTCAAATTCTATCTCTATGGTTTGTTTGCTGTTGATGTAGCACTAAGCAGAGACTGGCGAAAATCACTTTTATGGAAAGGAATTGCCAAGCTTCCAAAAACTACAAGTTTCCTGAAATCTCAGCAAATATTTTTTCACCCAATCTTGATGATTCTTTCAGGTAATGATCAGTACACCAAAACCACTTGGCTCATCAAATTTCGTTCTTCTAGGTTAAACCTTTCGTTTGCAGTAACCCATTTCATTTTTAGGTTTCAATCTGTTTTCTCCTATAGGGATACATGTATTTGAAACTCTAAATCAAACACGGTTTGTGCTATCTTTTTGAAACTTGACACAATAAAGCAGTTTCAAGTTCTATCTCTATGGTTTGTTTGCTGTTGATGTAGCCCTAAGCAGAGACTGGCGAAAATCACTTTCATGGAAAGGGCTTGCCAAGCTTCCACAAAACTACGAGTTGCTTGAAATCTCAGCAAACATTTTTTCACCCAATCTTGATGATTCTTGCAGGTAATGATCAGTACACCAAAACCACTTGGCTCACCAAAATTCATTCTTCTAGGTTAAACCGTTCCTTTGCAGTAACCGTTTTCATTTTTAGGTTTCACTCTGTTTTCTCCTATACGGATACATGTATTTGGAAGTCTAAATCAAACACGGTTTGTGCTAGCTCTTTGAATCCTGACACAATAAAGCAATTTCAAGTTTTATCTCTATGGTTTGTTTGCTGTTGATGTAGCCCTAAGCAGAGACTGGCGAAAATCACTTTCATGGAAAGGGGTTGCAAATCTTCCAAAAAACTACGAGTTACTTGAAACCTCAGCAAACATTTTTTCACCCAATCTTGATGATTCTTTCAGGTAATCATCAGTACACCAAAACCACTTGGCTAACCAAATTTCGTTCTTCTAGGTTAAAACGTTCGTTTGCGGTAACCGTTTTCATTTTTAGGTTTCACTCTGTTTTCTCCTACAGGGATACATGTATTTGGAACTCTAAATCAAACACGGTTTGTGCTAGCTCTTTGAAACTTGACACAATAATGCAGTTTCAAGTTCTATCTCTATGATTTGTTTGCTGTTGATGTAGCCCTAAGCAGAGACTGGCGAAAATCACTTTCATGGAAAGTGGTTGCAAAGCTTTCAAAAAACTATGAATTGCCTGAAATCTCAGCAAACATTTTTTCACCCAATCTTGATGATTCTTTCAGGTAATGATCAGTACACTGAAACTACTTGGCTCACCAAATTTCGTTCTTCTAGGTTAAACCGTTCCTTTGCAGTAACCGATTTCATTTTTAGGTTTCACTCTGTTTTCTCCTATAGGGACACATGTATTTGGAACTCTAAATAAAACACGGTTTGTGCTAGCTCTTTGAAACTTGACAAAATAAAGCAGTTTTCAGTTCTATCTTTATGGTTTGTTTGCTGTTGATGTAGCCCTAAGCAGAGTCCGGCAAAAATCACTTTCATGGAAAGGGAGTTGCCAAGCTTCCAAAAAACTACGAGTTGCCTGAAATCTCAGCAAACATTTTTTCACCCAATCATGATGATTCTTTCAGGTAATGATCAGGACACCGAAACCACTTGGCACACCAAATTTCGTTCTTCTAGGTTAAACCGTTCGTTTGCAGTAACCGTTTTCATTTTTAGGTTTCACTCTGTTTTCTCCTATAGGGATACATGTATTTGGAACTCTAAATCAAACACGGTTTCTGCTAGCTCTTTGAAACTTGACACAATAAAGCAGTTTCAAGTTCTATCTCTACGGTTTGTTTGCCTTTATTGTAGCCCTAAGAAGATACTGGCGAAAATCACTTTCATTGAAATGGGTTGCCCAGCTTCTAAAAAACTACGAATTGCCTTAAATCTCAGCAAACATTTTTTCACCCAATCTTGATGATTCTTTCAGGTAATGATCAGTACACCGAAACCACTTGGCTCACCAAATTTCGTTCTTCTAGGTTAAACCGTACGTTTGCAGTAACCGTTTTCATTTTTAGGTTTCACTTGTTTTCTCCTATAGGGTTACATGTATTTGGAACTCTAAATCAAACACGGTTTGTGATAGCTCTTTGAAACTTGACACAATAAAGCAGTTTCTAGTTCTATCTTTATGGTTTGTTTGCTGTTGATGTAGTCCTAAGCAGAGACTGGCGAAAATCACTTTCATTGAAAGGGGTTGCCAAGCTTCCAAAAAACTACGAGTTGCCTGAAATCTCAGCAAACATTTTTTCACCCAATCTTGATGATTCTTTCAGGTAATGATCAGTACACCAAAGCCACTTGGCTCACCAAATTTCGTTCTTCTAGGTTAAACAGTTCGTTAGCAGTAACCGTTTTCATTTCTAGGTTTCACTCTGTTTTCTCCTATAGGGATACATGTATTTGGAACTCTAAATCAAACACGGTTTGTGCTAGCTCTTTGAATCTTCACACAATAAAGGAGTTTCAAGTTCTATCTCTATGGTTTGTTTGCTGTTGATGTAGCCCTAAGCAGAGACTGGCGAAAATCACTTTCATGGAAAGTGGTTGCAAAGCTTTTAAAAAACTACGAGTTGCCTGAAATCTTAGCAAACATTTTTTCACCCAATCTTGATGATTCTTTCAGGTAATGATCAGTACACCGAAACTACTTGGCTCACCAAATTTTGTTCTTCTAGGTTAAACCGTTCCTTTGCAGGAACCGTTTTCATTTTTAGGTTTTACTCTGTTTTCTCCTATAAGGATACATGTATTTGGAACTCTAAATCAAACACGGTTTGTGCTAGCTCTTTGAAACTTGACACAATAAAGAAGTTTCAAGTTCTATCTCTATGGTTTGTTTGCTGTTGACGTAGCCCTAAGCAGAGACTGGCGAAAATCACTTCCATGGAAAGGGGTTGCCAAGCTTCCAAAAAACTACGAGTTGTCTGAAATCACAGTAAACATTTTTTCACCAAATCTTGATGATTCTTTTAGGTAATGATCAGTACAAAAAACCACTTGGCTCACCAAATTTCGTTTTTCTAGGTTAAAAGGTTCGTTAGCAGTAACCATTTTCATTTCTAGGTTTAACTCTGTTTTCTTCTATAGGGATACATGTATTTGAAACTCTAAATCAAACACGGTTTGAGCTAGCTCTTTGAAACTTGACACAATAAAGCAATTTCAAGTTCTATCTCTACGGTTTTTTTGCTGTTAATGTAGGCATAAACAGAGACTGGCGAAAATCACTTTCATGGAAAGGGGTTGCCAAGCTTCCAAAAAACTACGAGTTGCCTGAAATCTCAGCAAACATTTTTTCCCCTAATCTTGATGATTCTTTGAGGTAATGATCAGTACACCGAAACCACTTGGCTCACCAAATTTCGTTCTTCTAGGTTAAACCGTTCGTTTGCAGTAACCGTTTTCATTTTTAGGTTTCACTCTGTTTTCTCCTATAGAGATACATGTATTTGGAACTCTAAATGAAACACAATTTGTGCTAGCTCTTTGAAACTTTACACAATAAAGCAGATTCAAGTTCTATCTCTATGGTTTGGTTGCTGTTGATGTAGCCCTAAGCAGAGACTGGGAAAAATCACTTTCATGGAAAGGGGTTGCAAAGCTTCCAAAAAACTACAAGTTGCCTGAAATCTCAGCAAATATTTTTCCACCCAATCTTGATGATTCTTTCAGGTAATGATCAGTACACCAAAACCACTTGGCACACCAAATTTCGTTCTTCTAGGTTAAACGGTTCGTTAGCAGTAACCGTTTTCATTTCTAAGTTTCACTCAGTTTTCACCTATAGGGATACATGTACTTGGAACTCTAAATCAAACACGGTTTGTGCTAACTCTTTGAAAGTTGACACAATAAAGCAGTTTCAAGTTCTATCTCTACGGTTTGTTTGCTGTTGATGTAGCTTTAAGGAGAGACTTGCGAAAATCACTTTCATGGAAAGGGGTTGCCAAGCTTCCAAAAAAATATGAGTTGCCTGAAATCTCAGCAAACATTTTTGCACCCAATCTTGATGATTCTTTCAGGTAATCGTCAGTACACCGAAACCACTTGGCTCACCAAATTTTGTTCTTCTAAATTAAACCATTCGTTTGCAGTAACCGTTTTCATTTTTAGGTTTCACTCTGTTTTCTCCAATAGGGATACATGTATTTAGAACTCTAAATAAAACACGGTTTGTGCTAGCTTTTTGAAACTTGACACAATAAAGCAGTTTCAAGTTCTATCTCAATGGTTTGTTTGCTGTTGATGTAGCCCTAACCAGAGACTGGCGAAAATCACTTTCATGGAAACGGGTTGCCAAGCTTCCAAGAAACTACGAGTTGCCTGAAATCTCAGCAAACATTTTTTCACCCAATCTTGTTGATTCTTTCAGGTAATGATCAGTACAAAAAAACCACTTGGCTCACCAAATTTCGTTCTTCTAGGTTAAACCGTTTCTTTGCAGTAACCGTTTTCATATTTAGGTTTCACTCTGTTTTCTCCTATAGGGATAAAGGTATTTGGAACTCTAAATCAAACACGGTTTGTGCTAGCTCTTTGAACCTGGACACAATAAACAGTTTCAAGTTCTATCACTATGGTTTGTTTGCTGTTGATGTAGCCCTAAGCAGAGACCTGCAAAAATCACTTTCATGGAAAGAGAGTTGCCAAGCTTTCAAAAAACTACGAGTTGTCTGAAATCTCAGCAAACATTTTTTCTCCCAATCTTGATGATTCTTTCAGGTAATGATCAGTGCACCAAAACCACTTGGCTCACCAAATTTCGTTCTTCTAGTTTAAACGGTTCATTAGCAGTAACCGTTTTCATTTCTAGGTTTCACTCTGTTTTCTCCTATAGGGATACATGTATTTGGAACTCTAAATGAAACACGGTTTGTGCTAGCTCTTTGAAACTTGACACAATAAAGCAGTATCAAGTTCTATCTCTACGGTTTGTTTACTGTTGATGTAGCCCTAAGCAGAGACTGTCGAAAATCAGTTTCATGGAAAGTGGTTGCCTAGCTTCCAAAAAACTACGAGTTGCCTGAAATCTCAGCAAACATTTTTTCACCCAATCTTGATGATTCTCTCAGGTAATGATCAGTACACCGAAACCACTTGGCTCACCAAATTTCGTTCTTCTAGGTTAAACCGTTCGTTTGCAGTAACCGTTTTCATTTTTAGGTTTCACTCTGTTTTCTCCTATAGGGATACATGTATTTGGAACTCTAAATCAAACTCGGTTTGTGCTAGCTCGTTGAGACTTGAGACAATAAAGCAGTTTCAAGTTTTATCTCTATGGTTTTTTTGCTCTTGATGTAGCCCCAAGCAGAGATTGGCGAAAATCACTTTCATGGAAAGGGGATGCCAAGCTTCCAAAAAACTACGAGTTTCCTGAAATCTCAGCGAACATTTTTTCACACAATCTTGATAATTCTTTCAGGTAATGATCAGTACACCAAAACCACTTGGCTCACCAAATTTCGTTCTTCTAGGTTAAACCGTTCGCTTGCAGTAACCGTTTTTATTTTTAGGTTTCACTTTGTTTTCTCCTATAGGGATACATGTATTTGGAACTCTAAATCAAACACGGTTTGTGCTAGCTCTTTGAAACTTGACACAATAAAGCAGTTTCAAGTTCTATCTTTACGGTTTGTTTGCTGTTGATGTAGGCCTAAGCAGAGACTGGCGAAAGTCACTTTCAGGAAAGGGGTTGCCAAGCTTCCAAAAAACTACGAGTTGCCTGAAACCTCAGCAAACATTTTTTCACCCAATCTTGATGATTCTTTCAGGTAATGATCAGTACACCAAAACCACTTGGCTCACCAAATTTCGTTCTTCTAGGTTAAACCGTTCGTTGGCAGTAACCGTTTTCATTTTTAGGTTTCACTCTGTTTTCTCCTATAGAGATACATGTATTTGGAACTCTAAATCAAACACGGTTTGTGCTAGCTTTTTGAAACTTGACACAATAAAGCAGTTTCAAGTTATATCTCTATGTTTTTTTTGCTGTTGATGTAGCCCTAAGCGGAGACTGGCGAAAATCACTTTCATGGAAAGGGGTTGCCAAGCTTCCAAAAAACTATGAGTTGCCTGAAATCTCAGCAAACATTTTTTTCACCCAATCTTGATGATTCATTCAGGTAATGATCAGTACACCAAAACCACTTGGCTCACCAAATTTCGTTCTTCTCGGTTAATCCGTTCATTAGCAGTAACCGTTCTCATTTTTAGGTTTTACTCTGTTTTCTCCTATAGGGATACATGTATTTGGAACTCTAAATCAAACACGGTTTGTGCTAGCTCTTTGAAACTTGACACAAGAAAGCAGTTTCAAGTTCTACTTCTATTACTTGTTTGCTGTTGATGTAGCCCTAAGAAGATACTGGTGAAAATCACTTTCATGGAAAGGGGTTGCGAAGCTTACAAAAAACTACGAGTTTCCTGAAATCTCAGCAAACATTTTTTAACCCAATCTTGATGATTATTTCAGGTAATGATCAGTACACCAAAACCACTTGGCTCACCAAATTTCGTTTTTTTTAGGTTAAACCGTTCGTTTGCAGAAACCGTTTTCATTTTTAGGTTTCACTCTGTTTTCTCCTATAGGGATACATGAATTTGGAACTCTAAATCAAAGGCGGTTTGTGATAGCTCTTTGAAACTTGAAAAAAAAAACAGTTTCAAGTTCTATCTCTATGGTTTGTTTGCTGTTGATGTAGCCCTAAGCAGAGACTGGCGAAAATCACTTTCATGGAAAGGGGTTGCCAAGCTTCTAAAAAGCTACGAGTTACCTGAAATCTCAGCAAACATTGTTTCACCCAATCTTGATGATTATTTCAGGTAATGATCAGTACACCAAAACCACTTGGCTCACAAATTTCGTACTTCTAGTTAAACCGTTCGTTTGAAGTAAAAGTTTTCATTTTTAGGTTTCACTCTGTTTTCTCCTATAGGGATACATGTATTTGGAATTCTAAATCAAACACGGTTTGTGCTAGCTCTTTGAAACTTGACACAATAAAGCAGTTTCAAGTTCTATCTCTATGGTTTCTTTGCTGTTGATGTAGCCCTAAGCGGAGACTGGCGAAAATCACTTTCATTTAAAGGGGTTGACAAGCTTCCAAAAAACTACGAGATGCCTGAAATCTCAGCAAACATTTTTTTCACCCATTCTTGATGATTCTTTCAAATAATGATCAGTACACCGAAACAACTTGGCTCACCAAATTTCGTTCTTGTAGGTTAAACCGTTCCTTTGCAGTAACCGTTTTCATTTTTAGGTTTCACTCTGTTTTCTCCTATAGGGATACATGTATTTGGAACTCTAAATCAAACACGGTTTGTGCTAGCTCTTAGAAACTGGACACAATAAAGAAGTTTCAAGTTCTATCTCTATGGTTTGTTTGCTGTTGATGTAGCCCTAAGCAGAGACTGGCGAAAATCACTTTCATGGAAAGCGGTTTCCAAGCTTCCAAAAAACTACGAGTTGCCTGAAATCTCAGCAAACATTTTTGCACCCAATCTTGATGATTCCTTCAGGTAATGATCAGTACACCAAAACCACTTGGCTCTTCAAATTTCGTTCTTCTAGGTTAAACCGTTCGTTTGCAGTAACCGTTTTCATTTTTAGTTTTCACTCTGTTTTCTCCTTTAGAGATACATGTATTCGGAACTGTAAATGAAACACGGTTTGTGCTAGCTCTTTGAAACTTGACACAATAAAGCAGTTTCAAGTTCTATCTTTATGGTTTGTATGCTGTTGAGGTAGCCCTAAGCAAAGACTGGCGAAAATCACTTTCATGGAAAGGGGTTGCCAAGCTTCCAAAAAACTACGAGTTGCCTGGAATCTCAGCAAACATTTTTTCACCCAATCTTGATGATTCTTTCAGGTTATGATCAGTACACCGAAATAACTTGGCTCTCCAAATTTCGTTCTTCTAGGTTAAACCGTTCGTTTGCAGTAACCGTTTTCATTTTTAGGTTTCACTCTGTTTTCTCCTATAGGGATACATGTATTTGGAACTCTAAATCAAACACGGTTTGTGCTAGCTCTTTGAAACTTGACACAATAAAGCAGTTTAAAGTTCTATCTCTGTGGTTTGTTTGCTGTTGATGTAGCCCTAAGCAGAGACTGGCAAAAATCACTTTCATGGAAAGGGGTTGCATCGCTTCCAAAAAACTACGAGTTGCCTGAAATCTCAGCAAACATTTTTTCACCCAATCTTGATGATTCTTTCAGGTAATGTTCAGTACACCAAAACCACTTGGCTCAAAAAATTTTGTTCTTCTAGGTTAAACCGCTCGTTTGCAGTAACCGTTTTCATTTTTAGGTTTCACTCTGTTTTCTCCTATACGGATACATGTATTTGGAACTCTAAATCAAACACGGTTTGTGCTAGCTCTTTGAAACTTGACACAATAAAGAAGTTTCAAGTTCTATCTCTATGGTTTGTTTGCTGTTGATGTAGCCCTAAGCAGAGACTGGCGAAAATCACTTTCATGGAAAGGGGTTGCCAAGCTTCCAAAAAACTACGAGTTGTCTGAAATCACAGTAAACATTTTTTCACCCAATCTTGATGATTCTTTTAGGTAATGATCAGTACAAAAAAACCCTTGGCTCACCAAATTTCGTTTTTCTAGGTTAAACGGTTCGTTAGCAGTAACCATTTTTATTTCTAGGATTCACTCTGTTTTCTTCTATAGGGATACATGTATTTGAAACTCTAAATCAAACACGGTTTGAGCTAGCACTTTGAAACTTGACACAATAAAGCAATTTCAAGTTCTATCTCTACGGTTTGTTTGCTGTTAATGTAGGCATAAGCAGAGCCTGGCGAAAATCACTTTCATGGAAAGGGGTTGCCAAGCTTCCAAAAAAATACGAGTTGCCTGAAATCTCAGCAAACATTTTTGCACCCAATCTTGATGATTCTTTCAGGTAATGATCAGTACACTGAAACCACTTGGCTCTGCAAATTTCGTACTTCTAGGTTAAACCGTTTTTTTCCAGGAACCGTTTTCATTTTTAGGTTTCACTCTGTTTTCTCTTATAGGGATACATGTATTGGGAACTCTAAATCAAACACGGTTTGTGATAGCTCTTTGAGACTTGACACAATAAAGCAGTTTCAAGTTTTATCTCTATGGTTTGTTTGCTCTTGATGTAGCCCCAAGCAGAGACTGGCGAAAATAACTTCATGGAAAGGGGTTGCCAAGCTTCCAAAAAAAGAGTTGCCTGAAATCTCAGCAAAAATTTTTTTCACACAATCTTGATGATTCTTTCAGGTAATGATCAGTACACGGAAACCACTTGGCTCACCAAATTTCGTTCTTCTAGGTTAAACCATTTCTTTGCAGTAACCGTTTTCATTTTTAGGTTTCACTCTGTTTTCTCCTATAGGGATAAATGTATTTGGAACTCTAAATCAAACACGGTTTGGGCTAGCTCTTTGAACCTGGACAAAATAAACAGTTTCAAGTTCTATCTCTACGGTTTGTTTGCTGTTGATGTAGCCCTAAGCAGAGACTGGCGAAAATCACTTTCATGGAAAGGGGTTGCCAAGCTTCCAAAAAACTACGAGTTGCCTGAAATCTCAGCAAACATTTTTTCACCCAATCTTGATGATTCTTTCAGGTAATGATCAGTACACCGAAACCACTTGGCTCACCAAATTTTGTTCTTCTAGGTTAAACCATTCGTTTGCAGTAACCGTTTTCATTTTTAGGTTTCACTCTGTTTTCTCCTATAGGGATACATGTATTTGGAACTCTAAATCAAACACGGTTTGTGCTAGCTCTTTGAAACTTGACACAATAAAGCAGTTTCAAGTTCTATCTCTACGGTTTGTTTGCTGTTGATGTAGCCCTAAGCAGAGACTGGCGAAAATCACTTTCATGGAAAGGGGTTGCCAAGCTTCCAAAAAACTACGAGTTGCCTGAAATCTTAGCAAACATTTTTGCACCCAATCTTGATGATTCTTTCAGGTAATGATCAGTACACCGAAAGCACGTGGCTCAGCAAATTTCGTACTTCTAGGTTAAACCGTTCCTTTCCAGGAACCGTTTTCATTTTTAGGTTTCACTCTGTTTTCTCCTATAGGGATACATGTATTTGGAACTCTAAATCAAACACGGTTTGTGCTAGCTCTTTGAGACTTGACACAATAAAGCAGTTTCAAGTTTTATCTCTATGGTTTGTTTGCTCTTGATGTAGCCCCAAGCAGAGACTGGCGAAAATCACTTTCATGGAAAGGGGTTGCCAAGCTTCCAAAAAACGAGTTGCCTGAAATCTCAGCAAACATTTTTTCACACAATCTTGATGATTCTTTCAGGTAATGATCAGTACACCGAAACCACTTGGCTCACCAAATTTCGTTGTTCTAGGTTAACCATTTCTTTGCAGTAACCGTTTTCATTTTTAGGTTTCACTCTTTTTTCTCCTATAGGGATACATGTATTTGGAACTCTAAATCAAACACGGTTTGTGCTAGCTCTTTGAAACTTGACACAATAAAGCAGTTTCAAGTTCTATCTCTACGGTTTGTTTGCTGTTGATGTAGCCCTAAGCAGAGACTGGCGAAAATCACTTTCATGGAAAGGGGTTGCCAAGCTTCCAAAAAAATACGAGTTGCCTGAAATCTCAGCAAACATTTTTGCACCCAATCTTGATGATTCTTTCAGATAATGATCAGTACACCGAAACCACTTGGCTCAGCAAATTTCGTACTTTTGGTTAAACCGTTCCTTTCCAGGAACCGTTTTCATTTTTAGGTTTCACTCTGTTTTCTCCTATAGGGATACATGTATTTGGAACTCTAAATCAAACACGGTTTGTGCTAGCTCTTTGAGACTTGACACAATAAAGCAGTTTCAAGTTTTATCTCTATGGTTTGTTTGCTCTCGATGTAGCCCCAAGCAGAGACTGGCGAAAATAACTTTCATGGAAAGGGGTTGCCAAGCTTCCAAAAAACTACGAGTTGCCTGAAATCTCAGCAAACATTTTTTCAAACAATCTTGATGATTCTTTCAGGTAATGATCAGTACACCGAAACCACTTGGCTCACCAAATTTCGTTGTTCTAGGTTAAACCATTTCTTTGCAGTAACCGTTTTCATTTTTAGGTTTCACTCTTTTTTCTCCTATAGGGATACATGTATTTGGAACTCTAAATCAAACACGGTTTGTGCTAGCTCTTTGAAACTTGACACAATAAAGCAGTTTCAAGTTCTATCTCTACGGTTTGTTTGCTGTTGATGTAGCCCTAAGCAGAGACTGGCGAAAATCACTTTCATGGAAAGGGGTTGCCAAGCTTCCAAAAAAATACGAGTTGCCTGAAATCTCAGCAAACATTTTTGCACCCAATCTTGATGATTCTTTCAGGTAATGATCAGTACACTGAAACCACTTGGCTCAGCAAATTTCGTACTTCTAGGTTAAACCGTTTTTTTCCAGGAACCGTTTTCATTTTTAGGTTTCACTCTGTTTTCTCTTATAGGGATACATGTATTGGGAACTCTAAATCAAACACGGTTTGTGCTAGCTCTTTGAGACTTGACACAATAAAGCAGTTTCAAGTTTTATCTCTATGGTTTGTTTGCTCTTGATGTAGCCCCAAGCAAAGACTGGCGAAAATAACTTCATGGAAAGGGGTTGCCAAGCTTCCAAAAAAAGAGTTGCCTGAAATCTCAGCAAAAATTTTTTTCACACAATCTTGATGATTCTTTCAGGTAATGATCAGTACACGGAAACCACTTGGCTCACCAAATTTCGTTCTTCTAGGTTAAACCATTTCTTTGCAGTAACCGTTTTCATTTTTAGGTTTCACTCTGTTTTCTCCTATAGGGATAAATGTATTTGGAACTCTAAATCAAACACGGTTTGGGCTAGCTCTTTGAACCTGGACAAAATAAACAGTTTCAAGTTCTATCTCTATGGTTTGATTGCTGTTGATGTAGCCCTAAGCAGAGACCTGCAAAAATCACTTTCATGGAAAGAGAGTTGCCAAGCTTTCAAAAAACTACGAGTTGCCTGAAATCTCAGCAAACATTTTTTCACCCAATCTTGATGATTCTTTCAGGTAATGATCAGTACACCGAAACCACTTGGCTCACCAAATTTTGTTCTTCTAGGTTAAACCATTCGTTTGCAGTAACCGTTTTCATTTTTAGGTTTCACTCTGTTTTCTCCTATAGGGATACATGTATTTGGAACTCTAAATCAAACACGGTTTGTGCTAGCTCTTTGAAACTTGACACAATAAAGCAGTTTCAAGTTCTATCTCTACGGTTTGTTTGCTGTTGATGTAGCCCTAAGCAGAGACTGGCGAAAATCACTTTCATGGAAAGGGGTTGCCAAGCTTCCAAAAAACTACGAGTTGCCTGAAATCTCAGCAAACATTTTTGCACCCAATCTTGATGATTCTTTCAGGTAATGATCAGTACACCGAAAGCACGTGGCTCAGCAAATTTCGTACTTCTAGGTTAAACCGTTCCTTTCCAGGAACCGTTTTCATTTTTAGGTTTCACTCTGTTTTCTCCTATAGGGATACATGTATTTGGAACTCTAAATCAAACACGGTTTGTGCTAGCTCTTTGAGACTTGACACAATAAAGCAGTTTCAAGTTTTATCTCTATGGTTTGTTTGCTCTTGATGTAGCCCCAAGCAGAGACTGGCGAAAATCACTTTCATGGAAAGGGGTTGCCAAGCTTCCAAAAAACGAGTTGCCTGAAATCTCAGCAAACATTTTTTCACACAATCTTGATGATTCTTTCAGGTAATGATCAGTACACCGAAACCACTTGGCTCACCAAATTTCGTTGTTCTAGGTTAAACCATTTCTTTGCAGTAACCGTTTTCATTTTTAGGTTTCACTCTTTTTTCTCCTATAGGGATACATGTATTTGGAACTCTAAATCAAACACGGTTTGTGCTAGCTCTTTGAAACTTGACACAATAAAGCAGTTTCAAGTTCTATCTCTACGGTTTGTTTGCTGTTGATGTAGCCCTAAGCAGAGACTGGCGAAAATCACTTTCATGGAAAGGGGTTGCCAAGCTTCCAAAAAACTACGAGTTGCCTGAAATCTCAGCAAACATTTTTGCACCCAATCTTGATGATTCTTTCAGGTAATGATCAGTACACCGAAAGCACGTGGCTCAGCAAATTTCGTACTTCTAGGTTAAACCGTTCCTTTCCAGGAACCGTTTTCATTTTTAGGTTTCACTCTGTTTTCTCCTATAGGGATACATGTATTTGGAACTCTAAATCAAACACGGTTTGTGCTAGCTCTTTGAGACTTGACACAATAAAGCAGTTTCAAGTTTTATCTCTATGGTTTGTTTGCTCTTGATGTAGCCCCAAGCAGAGACTGGCGAAAATCACTTTCATGGAAAGGGGTTGCCAAGCTTCCAAAAAACGAGTTGCCTGAAATCTCAGCAAATATTTTTTCACACAATCTTGATGATTCTTTCAGGTAATGATCAGTACACCGAAACCACTTGGCTCACCAAATTTCGTTGTTCTAGGTTAAACCATTTCTTTGCAGTAACCGTTTTCATTTTTAGGTTTCACTCTTTTTTCTCCTATAGGGATACATGTATTTGGAACTCTAAATCAAACACGGTTTGTGCTAGCTCTTTGAAACTTGACACAATAAAGCAGTTTCAAGTTCTATCTCTACGGTTTGTTTGCTGTTGATGTAGCCCTAAGCAGAGACTGGCGAAAATCACTTTCATGGAAAGGGGTTGCCAAGCTTCCAAAAAAATACGAGTTGCCTGAAATCTCAGCAAACATTTTTGCACCCAATCTTGATGATTCTTTCAGATAATGATCAGTACACCGAAACCACTTGGCTCAGCAAATTTCGTACTTCTAGGTTAAACCGTTCCTTTCCAGGAACCGTTTTCATTTTTAGGTTTCACTCTGTTTTCTCCTATAGGGATACATGTATTTGGAACTCTAAATCAAACACGGTTTGTGCTAGCTCTTTGAGACTTGACACAATAAAGCAGTTTCAAGTTTTATCTCTATGGTTTGTTTGCTCTCGATGTAGCCCCAAGCAGAGACTGGCGAAAATAACTTTCATGGAAAGGGGTTGCCAAGCTTCCAAAAAACTACGAGTTGCCTGAAATCTCAGCAAATATTTTTTCACACAATCTTGATGATTCTTTCAGGTAATGATCAGTACACCGAAACCACTTGGCTCACCAAATTTCGTTCTTCTAGGTTAAAACATTTCTTTGCAGTAACCGTTTTCATTTTTAGGTTTCACCCTGTTTTCTCCTATAGGGATAAATGTATTTGGAACTCTAAATTAAACACGGTTTAGGCTAGCTCTTTGAACCTGGACAAAATAAACAGTTTCAAGTTCTATCTGTATGGTTTGTTTGCTGTTGATGTAGCACTAAGCAGAGACCTGCAAAAATCTCTTTCATGGAAAGAGAGTTGCCAAGCTTTCAAAAATCTACGAGTTGCCTGAAATCTCAGCAAACATTTTTTCACCCAATCTTGATGATTCTTTCAGGTAATGATCAGTACACCAAAACCACTTGGCTCACCAAATTTAGTTCTTCTAGTTTAAACGGTTCGTTAGCAGTAACCGTTTTCATTTCTAGGTTTCACTCTGTTTACTCCTATAGGGATACATGTATTTGGAACTCTAAATCAAACACGGTTTGTGCTAGCTCTTTGAAACTTGACACAATAAAGCAGTTTCAAGTTCTATCTCTACGGTTTGTTTAATGTTGATGTAGCCCTAAGCAGAGACTGGCGAAAATCAGTTTCATGGAAAGGGGTTGCCAAGCTTCCAAAAAACTACGAGTTGCCTGGAATCTCAGCAAACATTTTTTCACCCAATCTTGATGATTCTTTCAGGTTATGATCAGTACACCGGAATAACTTGGCTCTCGAAATTTCGTTCTTCTAGGTTAAACCGTTCGTTTGCAGTAACCGTTTTCATTTTTAGGTTTCACTCTGTTTTCTCCTATAGGGATACATGTATTTGGAACTCTAAATCAAACACGGTTTGTGCTAGCTCTTTGAAACTTGACACAATAAAGCAGTTTAAAGTTCTATCTCTGTGGTTTGTTTGCTGTTGATGTAGCCCTAAGCAGAGACTGGCAAAAATCACTTTCATGGAAAGGGGTTGCAGCGCTTCCAAAAAACTACGAGTTGCCTGAAATCTCAGCAAACATTTTTTCACCCAATCTTGATAATTCTTTCAGGTAATGATCAGTACACCGAAACCACTTGGCTCACCACATTTCGTTCTTCTAGGTTAAACCCTTCATTTGCAGTAACCGTTTTCATTTTTAGGTTTCACTCTGTTTTCTCCTATAGGGTTACATGTGTTTGGAACTCTAAATCAAACACGGTTTGTGCTAGCTCTTTGAAACTTGACACAATAAAGCAGTTTCAAGTTCTATCTCTATGGTTTGTTTGCTGTTGATGTAGCCCTAAGCAGAGACTGGCGAAAATCACTTTCATGGAAAGGGGTTGCCAAGCTTCCAAAAAACTACGAGTTGCCTGAAATCTCAGCAAACATTTTTTCACCCAATCTTGATGATTCTTTCAGGTAATGATTAGTACACCGAAACTACTTGGCTCACCAAATTTCGTTCTTCTAGGTTAAACCGTTCCTTTGCAGTAACCGTTTTCATTTTTAGGTTTTACTCTGTTTTCTCCTAAAGGATACATGTATTTGGAACTCTATATCAAACACGGTTTGTGCTAGCTCTTTGAAACTTGACACAATAAAGAAGTTTCAAGTTCTATCTCTATGTTTTGTTTGCTGTTGATGTAGCCCTAAGCAGAGACTGGCGAAAATCACTTTCATGGAAAGGGGTTGCCAAGCTTCCAAAAAACTACGAGTTGTCTGAAATCACAGTAAACATTTTTTCACCCAATCTTGATGATTCTTTTAGGTAATGATCAGTACAAAAAAACCCTTGGCTCACCAAATTTCGTTTTTCTAGGTTAAACGGTTCGTTAGCAGTAACCATTTTTATTTCTAGGTTTCACTCTGTTTTCTTCTATAGGGATACATGTATTTGAAACTCTAAATCAAACACGGTTTGAGCTAGCACTTTGAAACTTGACACAATAAAGCAATTTCAAGTTCTATCTCTACGGTTTGTTTGCTGTTAATGTAGGCATAAGCAGAGCCTGGCAAAAATCACTTTCATGGAAAGGGGTTGCCAAGCTTCCAAAAAACTACGAGTTGCCTGAAATCTCAGCAAACATTTTTTCACCCAATCTTGATGATTCTTTCAGGTAATGATCAGTACACCGAATCCACTTGGCTCACCAAATTTCGTTCTTCTAGGTTAAACCGTTCGTTTGCAGTAACCGTTTTCATTTTTAGGTTTCACTCTGTTTTCTCCTATAGGGATACATGTATTTGGAACTCTAAATCAAACACGGTTTGTGCTAGCTCTTTGAAACTTGACACAATAAAGCAGTTTCAAGTTCTATCTCTACGGTTTGTTTGCTGTTGATGTAGCCCTAAGCAGAGACTGGCGAAAATCACTTTCATGGAAAGGGGTTGCCAAGCTTCCAAAAAAATACGAGTTGCCTGAAATCTCAGCAAACAATTTTGCACCCAATCTTGATGATTCTTTCAGGTAATGATCAGTACACTGAAACCACTTGGCTCAGCAAATTTCGTACTTCTAGGTTAAACCGTTTTTTTCCAGGAACCGTTTTCATTTTTAGGTTTCACTCTGTTTTCTCTTATAGGGATACATGTATTGGGAACTCTAAATCAAACACGGTTTGTGCTAGCTCTTTGAGACTTGACACAATAAAGCAGTTTCAAGTTTTATCTCTATGGTTTGTTTGCTCTTGATGTAGCCCCAAGCAGAGACTGGCGAAAATAACTTCATGGAAAGGGGTTGCCAAGCTTCCAAAAAAAGAGTTGCCTGAAATCTCAGCAAAAATTTTTTTCACACAATCTTGATGATTCTTTCAGGTAATGATCAGTACACGGAAACCACTTGGCTCACCATATTTCGTTCTTCTAGGTTAAACCATTTCTTTGCAGTAACCGTTTTCATTTTTAGGTTTCACTCTGTTTTCTCCTATAGGGATGAATGTATTTGGAACTCTAAATCAAACACGGTTTGGGCTAGCTCTTTGAACCTGGACAAAATAAACAGTTTCAAGTTCTATCTCTATGGTTTGTTTGCTGTTGATGTAGCCCTAAGCAGAGACCTGCAAAAATCACTTTCATGGTAAGAGAGTTGCCAAGCTTTCAAAAAACTACGAGTTGCCTGAAATCTCAGCAAACATTTTTTCACCCAATCTTGATGATTCTTTCAGGTAATGATCAGTACACCGAAACCACTTGGCTCACCAAATTTTGTTCTTCTAGGTTAAACCATTCGTTTGCAGTAACCGTTTTCATTTTTAGGTTTCACTCTGTTTTCTCCTATAGGGATACATGTATTTGGAACTCTAAATCAAACACGGTTTGTGCTAGCTCTTTGAAACTTGACACAATAAAGCAGTTTCAAGTTCTATCTCTACGGTTTGTTTGCTGTTGATGTAGCCCTAAGCAGAGACTGGCGAAAATCACTTTCATGGAAAGGGGTTGCCAAGCTTCCAAAAAACTACGAGTTGCCTGAAATCTCAGCAAACATTTTTGCACCCAATCTTGATGATTCTTTCAGGTAATGATCAGTACACCGAAAGCACGTGGCTCAGCAAATTTCGTACTTCTAGGTTAAACCGTTCCTTTCCAGGAACCGTTTTCATTTTTAGGTTTCACTCTGTTTTCTCCTATAGGGATACATGTATTTGGAACTCTAAATCAAACACGGTTTGTGCTAGCTCTTTGAGACTTGACACAATAAAGCAGTTTCAAGTTTTATCTCTGTGGTTTGTTTGCTCTTGATGTAGCCCCAAGCAGAGACTGGCGAAAATCACTTTCATGGAAAGGGGTTGCCAAGCTTCCAAAAAACGAGTTGCCTGAAATCTCAGCAAACATTTTTTCACCCAATCTTGATGATTCTTTCAGGTAATGATCAGTACACCGAAACCACTTGGCTCACCAAATTTCGTTGTTCTAGGTTAAACCATTACTTTGCAGTAACCGTTTTCATTTTTAGGTTTCACTCTGTTTTCTCCTATAGGGATACATGTATTTGGAACTCTAAATCAAACACGGTTTGTGCTAGCTCTTTGAGACTTGACACAATAAAGCAGTTTCAAGTTTTATCTCTATGGTTTGTTTGCTCTCGATGTAGCCCCAAGCAGAGACTGGCGAAAATAACTTTCATGGAAAGGGGTTGCCAAGCTTCCAAAAAACTACGAGTTGCCTGAAATCTCAGCAAACATTTTTTCACACAATCTTGATGATTCTTTCAGGTAATGATCAGTACACCGAAACCACTTGGCTCACCAAATTTCGTTCTTCTAGGTTAAAACATTTCTTTGTTGTAACCGTTTTCATTTTTAGGTTTCACTCTGTTTTCTCCTATAGGGATAAATGTATTTGGAACTCTAAATCAAACACGGTTTAGGCTAGCTCTTTGAACCTGGACAAAATAAACAGTTTCAAGTTCTATCTGTATGGTTTGTTTGCTGTTGATGTAGCCCTAAGCAGAGACCTGCAAAAATCTCTTTCATGGAAAGAGAGTTGCCAAGCTTTCAAAAATCTACGAGTTGCCTGAAATCTCAGCAAACATTTTTTCACCCAATCTTGATGATTCTTTCAGGTAATGATCAGTACACCAAAACCACTTGGCTCACCAAATTTAGTTCTTCTAGTTTAAACGGTTCCTTAGCAGTAACCGTTTTCATTTCTAGGTTTCACTCTGTTTTCTCCTATAGGGATACATGTATTTGGAACTCTAAATCAAACACGGTTTGTGCTAGCTCTTTGAAACTTGACACAATAAAGCAGTTTCAAGTTCTATCTCTACGGTTTGTTTAATGTTGATGTAGCCCTAAGCAGAGACTGGCGAAAATCAGTTTCATGGAAAGGGGTTGCCAAGCTTCCAAAAAACTACGAGTTGCCTGGAATCTCAGCAAACATTTTTTCACCCAATCTTGATGATTCTTTCAGGTTATGATCAGTACACCGAAATAACTTGGCTCTCCAAATTTCGTTCTTCTAGGTTAAACCGTTCGTTTGCAGTAACCGTTTTCATTTTTAGGTTTCACTCTGTTTTCTCCTATAGGGATACATGTATTTGGAACTCTAAATCAAACACGGTTTGTGCTAGCTCTTTGAAACTTGACACAATAAAGCAGTTTAAAGTTCTATCTCTGTGGTTTGTTTGCTGTTGATGTAGCCCTAAGCAGAGACTGGCAAAAATCACTTTCATGGAAAGGGGTTGCAGCGCTTCCAAAAAACTACGAGTTGCCTGAAATCTCAGCAAACATTTTTTCACCCAATCTTGATAATTCTTTCAGGTAATGATCAGTACACCAAAACCACTTGGCTCACCATATTTCTTTCTTCTAGGTTAAACCGTTCGTTTGCAGTAACCGTTTTCATTTCTAGGTTTCACTTTGTTTTCTCCTATACGGATACTTGTATTTGGAACTCTAAATCAAACACGGTTTGTGCTAGCTCTTTGAAACTTGACACAATAAAGCAGTTTCAAGTTCTATCTCTATTGTTTGTTTGCTGTTGATGTAACCCTAAGCAGAGACTGGCGAAAATCACTTTCATGGAAAGGGGTTGCCAAGCTTCCAAAAAACTACCAGTTGCCTGAAATCTCAGCAAACATTTTTTTCACCCAATTTTGATGATTCTTTCAGGTAATGATCAGTACACCAAAACCACTTGGCTCACAAAGTTTCGTTCTTCTAGGTTACACCGTTCGTTGGCAGTAACCGTTTTCATTTTCAGGTTTCACTCTGTTTTCTCCTATAGGGATACATGTATTTGGAACTCTAAATCAAACACGGTTTGTGCTAGCTCTTTGAAACTTGACACAATAAAGCAGTTTCAAGTTCTATCTTAATGGTTTGTTTGCTGTTGATGTAGCCCTAAGCATAGACTGGCGAAAATCGCTTTTAAGGAAAGGGGTTGCCAAGCTTCCAAAAAACTACGAGTTTCCTGAAATCTCAGCAAACATTTTTTCACCCAATCTTGATGATTCTTTCAGGTAATGTTCAGTACACCAAAAACACTTGGCTCAAAAAATTTTGTTCTTCTAGGTTAAACCGCTCGTTTGCAGTAACCGTTTTCATTTTTAGGTTTCACTCTGTTTTCTCCTATACGGATACATGTATTTGGAACTCTAAATCAAACACGGTTTGTGCTAGCTCTTTGAAACTTGACTCAACAAAGAAGTTTCAAGTTCTATCTCTATCGTATGTTTGCTGTTGATGTAGCCCTAAGCAGAGAATGGCGAAAATCACTTTCATGGAAAGGGGTTGCCAAACTTCCAAAAAACTACGAGTTACCTGAAATCTCAGCAAATATTTTTTCACCCAATCTTGATGATTTTATCAGGTAATGATCAGTACACCAAAACCACTTGGCTCACCAAATTTCGTTCTTCTAGGTTAAACCGTTTGTTTGCAGTAACCGTTTTCATTTTTAGGTTTCACTCTATTTTCTCCTATAGATATACATGTATTTGGAACTCTAAATCAAACACGGTTTGTGCTAGCTTTTTGAAACTTGACACAATAAAGCAGTTTCAAGTTCTATCTCTGTGGTTTGTTTGCTGTTGACGGAGCCCTATGCAGAGACTGGCGAAAATCAATTTCATGGAAAGAGGTTGCCAAGCTTCCAAAAAACTACGAGTTGCCTGAAATCTCAGCAAACATTTTTTTCACCCAATCTTGATGATTCTTTCAGGTAATGATCAGTACACCAAAACAACTTGGCTCACCAAATTTCGTTCTTCTAGGTTAAACCGTTCGTTTGCAGTAACCGTATTTATTTTTAGGTTTCACTCTGTTTTCTCCTATAAGGATACATGTATTTGGAACTCTAAATGAAACAAGGTTTGTGCTACCTCTTTGAAACTTGACACAATAAAGCAGTTTCACGTTCTATCTCTAAGCTTTGTTTGCTGTTGATGTAGCCCTAAGCAGAGACTGGCGAAAATCACTTTCAAGGAAAGGGGTTGCCAAGCTTCCAAAAAACTACGAGTTGCCTGAAATCTCAGCAAACATTTTTTCACCCAATCCTGATGATTCTTTCAGGTAATGATCAGTACACCAAAACCACTGGGCGCACAAAATTTCGTTCTTCTAGGTTAAACCGTTCGTTTGCAGTAATCGTTTTCATTTTTAGGTTTCACTCTGTTTTCTCCTATAGAGATACATGTATTTGGAACTCTAAATCAAACACGGTTTGTGCTAGCTCTTTGAAACTTGACACAATAAAGCAGTTTCAAGTTCTATCTCTATGGTTTCTATGCTGTTGAGGTAGCCCTAAGCAGAGACTGGCAAAAATCACTTTCATGGAAAGGGGTTGCCAAGCTTCCAAAAAACTACCAGTTGCCTGAAATCTCAGCAAACATTTTCTCACCCAATCTTGATGATTCTTTCAGGTAATGATCAGTACACCAAAACCACTTGGCTCTCCAAATTTCGTTCTTCTAGGTTAAACCGTTCGTTTGCAGTAATCGTTTTCATTTTTAGGTTTCACTCTGTTTTCTCCTTTAGGGATACATGTATTTGGAACTCTAAAAAAAACGGTTTGTGCTAGCTCTTTGAAACTTGACACAATAAAGCAGTTTCAAGTTCTACCTCTATCGTTTGTTTGCTGTTGATGTAGCCCTAAGCAGAGACTGGCGAAAGTCACTTTCAGGAAAGGGGTTGCCAAGCTTCCAAAAAACTACGAGTTGCCTGAAACCTCAGCAAACATTTTTTCACCCAATCTTGATGATTCTTTCAGGTAATGATCAGTACACCAAAACCACTTGGCTCACCAAATTTCGTTCTTCTAGGTTAAACCGTTCGTTGGCAGTAACCGTTTTCATTTTTAGGTTTCACTCTGTTTTCTCCTATAGAGATACATGTATTTGGAACTCTAAATCAAACACGGTTTGTGCTAGCTTTTTGAAACTTGACACAATAAAGCAGTTTCAAGTTATATCTCTATGTTTTTTTTTGCTGTTGATGTAGCCCTAAGCAGAGACTGGCGAAAATCACTTTCATGGAAAGGGGTTGCCAAGCTTCCAAAAAACTATGAGTTGCCTGAAATCTCAGCAAACATTTTTTTCACCCAATCTTGATGATTCATTCAGGTAATGATCAGTACACCAAAACCACTTGGCTCACCAAATTTCGTTCTTCTCGGTTAATCCGTTCATTAGCAGTAACCGTTCTCATTTTTAGGTTTTACTCTGTTTTCTCCTATAGGGATACATGTATTTGGAACTCTAAATCAAACACGGTTTGTGCTAGCTCTTTGAAACTTGACACAAGAAAGCAGTTTCAAGTTCTACTTCTATTACTTCTTTGCTGTTGATGTAGCCCTAAGAAGATACTGGTGAAAATCACTTTCATGGAAAGGGGTTGCGAAGCTTCCAAAAAACTACGAGTTTCCTGAAATCTCAGCAAACATTTTTTAACCCAATCTTGATGATTATTTCAGGTAATGATCAGTACACCAAAACCACTTGGCTCACCAAATTTCGTTTTTTTTAGGTTAAACCGTTCGTTTGCAGAAACCGTTTTCATTTTTAGGTTTCACTCTGTTTTCTCCTATAGGGATACATGAATTTGGAACTCTAAATCAAAGGCGGTTTGTGATAGCTCTTTGAAACTTGAAAAAAAAAAAACAGTTTCAAGTTCTATCTCTATGGTTTGTTTGCTGTTGATGTAGCCCTAAGCAGAGACTGGCGAAAATCACTTTCATGGAAAGGGGTTGCCAAGCTTCTAAAAAGCTACGAGTTACCTGAAATCTCAGCAAACATTGTTTCACCCAATCTTGATGATTATTTCAGGTAATGATCAGTACACCAAAACCACTTGGCTCACAAATTTCGTACTTCTAGTTAAACCGTTCGTTTGAAGTAAAAGTTTTCATTTTTAGGTTTCACTCTGTTTTCTCCTATAGGGATACATGTATTTGGAATTCTAAATCAAACACGGTTTGTGCTAGCTCTTTGAAACTTGACACAATAAAGCAGTTTCAAGTTCTATCTCTATGGTTTCTTTGCTGTTGATGTAGCCCTAAGCGGAGACTGGCGAAAATCACTTTCATTTAAAGGGGTTGACAAGCTTCCAAAAAACTACGAGATGCCTGAAATCTCAGCAAACATTTTTTTCACCCAATCTTGATGATTCTTTCAAATAATGATCAGTACACCGAAACAACTTGGCTCACCAAATTTCGTTCTTGTAGGTTAAACCGTTCCTTTGCAGTAACCGTTTTCATTTTTAGGTTTCACTCTGTTTTCTCCTATAGGGATACATGTATTTGGAACTCTAAATCAAACACGGTTTGTGCTAGCTCTTAGAAACTGGACACAATAAAGAAGTTTCAAGTTCTATCTCTATGGTTTGTTTGCTGTTGATGTAGCCCTAAGCAGAGACTGGCGAAAATCACTTTCATGGAAAGCGGTTTCCAAGCTTCCAAAAAACTACGAGTTGCCTGAAATCTCAGCAAACATTTTTGCACCCAATCTTGATGATTCCTTCAGGTAATGATCAGTACACCAAAACCACTTGGCTCTTCAAATTTCGTTCTTCTAGGTTAAACCGTTCGTTTGCAGTAACCGTTTTCATTTTTAGTTTTCACTCTGTTTTCTCCTTTAGAGATACATGTATTCGGAACTGTAAATGAAACACGGTTTGTGCTAGCTCTTTGAAACTTGACACAATAAAGCAGTTTCAAGTTCTATCTCTATGGTTTGTATGCTGTTGAGGTAGCCCTAAGCAAAGACTGGCGAAAATCACTTTCATGGAAAGGGGTTGCCAAGCTTCCAAAAAACTACGAGTTGCCTGGAATCTCAGCAAACATTTTTTCACCCAATCTTGATGATTCTTTCAGGTTATGATCAGTACACCGAAATAACTTGGCTCTCCAAATTTCGTTCTTCTAGGTTAAACCGTTCGTTTGCAGTAACCGTTTTCATTTTTAGGTTTCACTCTGTTTTCTCCTATAGGGATACATGTATTTGGAACTCTAAATCAAACACGGTTTGTGCTAGCTCTTTGAAACTTGACACAATAAAGCAGTTTAAAGTTCTATCTCTGTGGTTTGTTTGCTGTTGATGTAGCCCTAAGCAGAGACTGGCAAAAATCACTTTCATGGAAAGGGGTTGCAGCGCTTCCAAAAAACTACGAGTTGCCTGAAATCTCAGCAAACATTTTTTCACCCAATCTTGATGATTCTTTCAGGTAATGTTCAGTACACCAAAACCACTTGGCTCAAAAAATTTTGTTCTTCTAGGTTAAACCGCTCGTTTGCAGTAACCGTTTTCATTTTTAGGTTTCACTCTGTTTTCTCCTATACGGATACATGTATTTGGAACTCTAAATCAAACACGGTTTGTGCTAGCTCTTTGAAACTTGACACAATAAAGAAGTTTCAAGTTCTATCTCTATGGTTTGTTTGCTGTTGATGTAGCCCTAAGCAGAGACTGGCGAAAATCACTTTCATGGAAAGGGGTTGCCAAGCTTCCAAAAAAACTACGAGTTGTCTGAAATCACAGTAAACATTTTTTCACCCAATCTTGATGATTCTTTTAGGTAATGATCAGTACAAAAAAACCCTTGGCTCACCAAATTTCGTTTTTCTAGGTTAAACGGTTCGTTAGCAGTAACCATTTTTATTTCTAGGTTTCACTCTGTTTTCTTCTATAGGGATACATGTATTTGAAACTCTAAATCAAACACGGTTTGAGCTAGCACTTTGAAACTTGACACAATAAAGCAATTTCAAGTTCTATCTCTACGGTTTGTTTGCTGTTAATGTAGGCATAAGCAGAGCCTGGCGAAAATCACTTTCATGGAAAGGGGTTGCCAAGCTTCCAAAAAACTACGAGTTGCCTGAAATCTCAGCAAACATTTTTTCACCCAATCTTGATGATTCTTTCAGGTAATGATCAGTACACCGAATCCACTTGGCTCACCAAATTTCGTTCTTCTAGGTTAAACCGTTCGTTTGCAGTAACCGTTTTCATTTTTAGGTTTCACTCTGTTTTCTCCTATAGGGATACATGTATTTGGAACTCTAAATCAAACACGGTTTGTGCTAGCTCTTTGAAACTTGACACAATAAAGCAGTTTCAAGTTCTATCTCTACGGTTTGTTTGCTGTTGATGTAGCCCTAAGCAGAGACTGGCGAAAATCACTTTCATGGAAAGGGGTTGCCAAGCTTCCAAAAAAATACGAGTTGCCTGAAATCTCAGCAAACATTTTTGCACCCAATCTTGATGATTCTTTCAGGTAATGATCAGTACACTGAAACCACTTGGCTCAGCAAATTTCGTACTTCTAGGTTAAACCGTTTTTTTCCAGGAACCGTTTTCATTTTTAGGTTTCACTCTGTTTTCTCTTATAGGGATACATGTATTGGGAACTCTAAATCAAACACGGTTTGTGCTAGCTCTTTGAGACTTGACACAATAAAGCAGTTTCAAGTTTTATCTCTATGGTTTGTTTGCTCTTGATGTAGCCCCAAGCAGAGACTGGCGAAAATAACTTCATGGAAAGGGGTTGCCAAGCTTCCAAAAAAAGAGTTGCCTGAAATCTCAGCAAAAATTTTTTTCACACAATCTTGATGATTCTTTCAGGTAATGATCAGTACACGGAAACCACTTGGCTCACCAAATTTCGTTCTTCTAGGTTAAACCATTTCTTTGCAGTAACCGTTTTCATTTTTAGGTTTCACTCTGTTTTCTCCTATAGGGATAAATGTATTTGGAACTCTAAATCAAACACGGTTTGGGCTAGCTCTTTGAACCTGGACAAAATAAACAGTTTCAAGTTCTATCTCTATGGTTTGATTGCTGTTGATGTAGCCCTAAGCAGAGACCTGCAAAAATCACTTTCATGGAAAGAGAGTTGCCAAGCTTTCAAAAAACTACGAGTTGCCTGAAATCTCAGCAAACATTTTTTCACCCAATCTTGATGATTCTTTCAGGTAATGATCAGTACACCGTAACCACTTGGCTCACCAAATTTTGTTCTTCTAGGTTAAACCATTCGTTTGCAGTAACCGTTTTCATTTTTAGGTTTCACTCTGTTTTCTCCTATAGGGATACATGTATTTGGAACTCTAAATCAAACACGGTTTGTGCTAGCTCTTTGAAACTTGACACAATAAAGCAGTTTCAAGTTCTATCTCTACGGTTTGTTTGCTGTTGATGTAGCCCTAAGCAGAGACTGGCGAAAATCACTTTCATGGAAAGGGGTTGCCAAGCTTCCAAAAAAATACGAGTTGCCTGAAATCTCAGCAAACATTTTTACACCCAATCTTGATGATTCTTTCAGATAATGATCAGTACACCGAAACCACTTGGCTCAGCAAATTTCGTACTTCTAGGTTAAACTGTTCCTTTCCAGGAACCGTTTTCATTTTTAGGTTTCACTCTGTTTTCTCCTATAGGGATACATGTATTTGGAACTCTAAATCAAACACGGTTTGTGCTAGCTCTTTGAGACTTGACACAATAAAGCAGTTTCAAGTTTTATCTCTATGGTTTGTTTGCTCTCGATGTAGCCCCAAGCAGAGACTGGCGAAAATAACTTTCATGGAAAGGGGTTGCCAAGCTTCCAAAAAACTACGAGTTGCCTGAAATCTCAGCAAACATTTTTTCACACAATCTTGATGATTCTTTCAGGTAATGATCAGTACACCGAAACCACTTGGCTCACCAAATTTCGTTCTTCTAGGTTAAAACATTTCTTTGCAGTAACCGTTTTCATTTTTAGGTTTCACTCTGTTTTCTCCTATAGGGATAAATGTATTTGGAACTCTAAATCAAACACGGTTTAGGATAGCTCTTTGAACCTGGACAAAATAAACAGTTTCAAGTTCTATCTGTATGGTTTGTTTGCTGTTGATGTAGCCCTAAGCAGAGACCTGCAAAAATCTCTTTCATGGAAAGAGAGTTGCCAAGCTTTCAAAAATCTACGAGTTGCCTGAAATCTCAGCAAACATTTTTTCACCCAATCTTGATGATTCTTTCAGGTAATGATCAGTACACCAAAACCACTTGGCTCACCAAATTTAGTTCTTCTAGTTTAAACGGTTCGTTAGCAGTAACCGTTTTCATTTCTAGGTTTCACTCTGTTTTCTCCTATAGGGATACATGTATTTGGAACTCTAAATCAAACACGGTTTGTGCTAGCTCTTTGAAACTTGACACAATAAAGCAGTTTCAAGTTCTATCTCTACGGTTTGTTTAATGTTGATGTAGCCCTAAGCAGAGACTGGCGAAAATCAGTTTCATGGAAAGGGGTTGCCAAGCTTCCAAAAAACTACGAGTTGCCTGGAATCTCAGCAAACATTTTTTCACCCAATCTTGATGATTCTTTCAGGTTATAATCAGTACACCGAAATAACTTGGCTCTCCAAATTTCGTTCTTCTAGGTTAAACCGTTCGTTTGCAGTAACCGTTTTCATTTTTAGGTTTCACTCTGTTTTCTCCTATAGGGATACATGTATTTGGAACTCTAAATCAAACACGGTTTGTGCTAGCTCTTTGAAACTTGACACAATAAAGCAGTTTAAAGTTCTATCTCTGTGGTTTGTTTGCTGTTGATGTAGCCCTAAGCAGAGACTGGCAAAAATCACTTTCATGGAAAGGGGTTGCAGCGCTTCCAAAAAACTACGAGTTGCCTGAAATCTCAGCAAACATTTTTTCACCCAATCTTGATAATTCTTTCAGGTAATGATCAGTACACCAAAACCCACTTGGCTCACCATATTTCTTTCTTCTAGGTTAAACCGTTCGTTTGCAGTAACCGTTTTCATTTCTAGGTTTCACTTTGTTTTCTCCTATACGGATACTTGTATTTGGAACTCTAAATCAAACACGGTTTGTGCTAGCTCTTTGAAACTTGACACAATAAAGCAGTTTCAAGTTCTATCTCTATTGTTTGTTTGCTGTTGATGTAACCCTAAGCAGAGACTGGCGAAAATCACTTTCATGGAAAGGGGTTGCCAAGCTTCCAAAAAACTACCAGTTGCCTGAAATCTCAGCAAACATTTTTTTCACCCAATTTTGATGATTCTTTCAGGTAATGAACAGTACACCAAAACCACTTGGCTCACAAAGTTTCGTTCTTCTAGGTTACACCGTTCGTTGGCAGTAACCGTTTTCATTTTCAGGTTTCACTCTGTTTTCTCCTATAGGGATACATGTATTTGGAACTCTAAATCAAACACGGTTTGTGCTAGCTCTTTGAAACTTGACACAATAAAGCAGTTTCAAGTTCTATCTTAATGGTTTGTTTGCTGTTGATGTAGCCCTAAGCATAGACTGGCGAAAATCGCTTTTAAGGAAAGGGGTTGCCAAGCTTCCAAAAAACTACGAGTTTCCTGAAATCTCAGCAAACATTTTTTCACCCAATCTTGATGATTCTTTCAGGTAATGTTCAGTACACCAAAAACACTTGGCTCAAAAAATTTTGTTCTTCTAGGTTAAACCGCTCGTTTGCAGTAACCGTTTTCATTTTTAGGTTTCACTCTGTTTTCTCCTATACGGATACATGTATTTGGAACTCTAAATCAAACACGGTTTGTGCTAGCTCTTTGAAACTTGACTCAACAAAGAAGTTTCAAGTTCTATCTCTATCGTATGTTTGCTGTTGATGTAGCCCTAAGCAGAGAATGGCGAAAATCACTTTCATGGAAAGGGGTTGCCAAACTTCCAAAAAACTACGAGTTGCCTGAAATCTCAGCAAATATTTTTTCACCCAATCTTGATGATTTTATCAGGTAATGATCAGTACACCAAAACCACTTGGCTCCCCAAATTTCGTTCTTCTAGGTTAAACCGTTTGTTTGCAGTAACCGTTTTCATTTTTAGGTTTCACTCTATATTCTCCTATAGATATACATGTATTTGGAACTCTAAATCAAACACGGTTTGTGCTAGCTTTTTGAAACTTGACACAATAAAGCAGTTTCAAGTTCTATCTCTGTGGTTTGTTTGCTGTTGACGGAGCCCTATGCAGAGACTGGCGAAAATCAATTTCATGGAAAGAGGTTGCCAAGCTTCCAAAAAACTACGAGTTGCCTGAAATCTCAGCAAACATTTTTTTCACCCAATCTTGATGATTCTTTCAGGTAATGATCAGTACACCAAAACAACTTGGCTCACCAAATTTCGTTCTTCTAGGTTAAACCGTTCGTTTGCAGTAACCATTTTTATTTTTAGGTTTCACTCTGTTTTCTCCTATAAGGATACATGTATTTGGAACTCTAAATGAAACAAGGTTTGTGCTACCTCTTTGAAACTTGACACAATAAAGCAGTTTCACGTTCTATCTCTAAGCTTTGTTTGCTGTTGATGTAGCCCTAAGCAGAGACTGGCGAAAATCACTTTCAAGGAAAGGGGTTGCCAAGCTTCCAAAAAACTACGAGTTGCCTGAAATCTCAGCAAACATTTTTTCACCCAATCCTGATGATTCTTTCAGGTAATGATCAGTACACCAAAACCACTGGGCGCACAAAATTTCGTTCTTCTAGGTTAAACCGTTCGTTTGCAGTAATCGTTTTCATTTTTAGGTTTCACTCTGTTTTCTCCTATAGAGATACATGTATTTGGAACTCTAAATCAAACACGGTTTGTGCTAGCTCTTTGAAACTTGACACAATAAAGCAGTTTCAAGTTCTATCTCTATGGTTTCTATGCTGTTGAGGTAGCCCTAAGCAGAGACTGGCGAAAATCACTTTCATGGAAAGGGGTTGCCAAGCTTCCAAAAAACTACCAGTTGCCTGAAATCTCAGCAAACATTTTCTCACCCAATCTTGATGATTCTTTCAGGTAATGATCAGTACACCAAAACCACTTGGCTCACCAAATTTCGTTCTTCTAGGTTAAACCGTTCGTTTGCAGTAATCGTTTTCATTTTTAGGTTTCACTCTGTTTTCTCCTTTAGGGATACATGTATTTGGAACTCTAAAAAAAAACGGTTTGTGCTAGCTCTTTGAAACTTGACACAATAAAGCAGTTTCAAGTTCTATCTCTATCGTTTGTTTGCTGTTGATGTAGCCCTAAGCAGAGACTGGCGAAAGTCACTTTCAGGAAAGGGGTTGCCAAGCTTCCAAAAAACTACGAGTTGCCTGAAACCTCAGCAAACATTTTTTCACCCAATCTTGATGATTCTTTCAGGTAATGATCAGTACACCAAAACCACTTGGCTCACCAAATTTCGTTCTTCTCGGTTAATCCGTTCATTAGCAGTAACCGTTCTCATTTTTAGGTTTTACTCTGTTTTCTCCTATAGGGATACATGTATTTGGAACTCTAAATCAAACACGGTTTGTGCTAGCTCTTTGAAACTTGACACAAGAAAGCAGTTTCAAGTTCTATCTCTATGGTTTCTATGCTGTTGAGGTAGCCCTAAGCAGAGACTGGCGAAAATCACTTTCATGGAAAGGGGTTGCCAAGCTTCCAAAAAACTACCAGTTGCCTGAAATCTCAGCAAACATTTTCTCACCCAATCTTGATGATTCTTTCAGGTAATGATCAGTACACCAAAACCACTTGGCTCACCAAATTTCGTTCTTCTAGGTTAAACCGTTCGTTTGCAGTAATCGTTTTCATTTTTAGGTTTCACTCTGTTTTCTCCTTTAGGGATACATGTATTTGGAACTCTAAAAAAAAACGGTTTGTGCTAGCTCTTTGAAACTTGACACAATAAAGCAGTTTCAAGTTCTATCTCTATCGTTTGTTTGCTGTTGATGTAGCCCTAAGCAGAGACTGGCGAAAGTCACTTTCAGGAAAGGGGTTGCCAAGCTTCCAAAAAACTACGAGTTGCCTGAAACCTCAGCAAACATTTTTTCACCCAATCTTGATGATTCTTTCAGGTAATGATCAGTACACCAAAACCACTTGGCTCACCAAATTTCGTTCTTCTCGGTTAATCCGTTCATTAGCAGTAACCGTTCTCATTTTTAGGTTTTACTCTGTTTTCTCCTATAGGGATACATGTATTTGGAACTCTAAATCAAACACGGTTTGTGCTAGCTCTTTGAAACTTGACACAAGAAAGCAGTTTCAAGTTCTACTTCTATTACTTGTTTGCTGTTGATGTAGCCCTAAGAAGATACTGGTGAAAATCACTTTCATGGAAAGGGGTTGCGAAGCTTCCAAAAAACTACGAGTTTCCTGAAATCTCAGCAAACATTTTTTAACCCAATCTTGATGGTTATTTCAGGTAATGATCAGTACACCAAAACCACTTGGCTCTCCAAATTTCGTTCTTCTATGTTAAACCGTTCGTTTGCAGTAATCGTTTTCATTTTTAGGTTTCACTCTGTTTTCTCCTTTAGGGATACATGTTTTTGGAACTCTAAAAAAAAACGGTTTGTGCTAGCTCTTTGAAACTTGACACAATAAAGCAGTTTCAAGTTCTATCTCTATCGTTTGTTTGCTGTTGATGTAGCCCTAAGCAGAGACTGGCGAAAATCACTTTCAGGAAAGGGGTTGCCAAGCTTCCAAAAAACTACGAGTTGCCTGAAACCTCAGCAAACATTTTTTCAGCCAATCTTGATGATTCTTTCAGGTAATGATCAGTACACCAAAACCACTTGGCTCACCAAATTTCGTTCTTCTAGGTTAAACCGTTCGTTGGCAGTAACCGTTTTCATTTTTAGGTTTCACTCTGTTTTCTTTCATAGGGATACATGTATTTGGAACTCTAAATCAAACACGGTTTGTGCTAGCTTTTTGAAACTTGACACAATAAAGCAGTTTCAAGTTCTATCTCTATGTTTTTTTTGCTGTTGATATAGCCCTAAGCAGAGACTGGCGAAAATCACTTTCATGGAAAGGGGTTGCCAAGCTTCCAAAAAACTATGAGTTGCCTGAAATCTCAGCAAACATTTTTTCACCCAATCTTGATGATTCATTCAGGTAATGATCAGTACACCAAAACCACTTGGCTCACCAAATTTCGTTCTTCTCGGTTAATCCGTTCGTTAGCAGAAACCGTTCTCATTTTTAGGTTTTACTCTGTTTTCTCCTATAGGGATACATGTATTTGGAACTCTAAATCAAACACGGTTTGTGCTAGCTCTTTGAAACTTGACACAAGAAAGCAGTTTCAAGTTCTACTTCTATTACTTGTTTGCTGTTGATGTAGCCCTAAGAAGATACTGGTGAAAATCACTTTCATGGAAAGGGGTTGCGAAGCTTCCAAAAAACTACGAGTTTCCTGAAATCTCAGCAAACATTTTTTAACCCAATCTTGATGATTATTTCAGGTAATGATCAGTACACCAAAACCAATTGGCTCACCAAATTTCGTTTTTTTTAGGTTAAACCGTTCGTTTGCAGAAACCGTTTTCATTTTTAGGTTTCACTCTGTTTTCTCCTATAGGGATACATGAATTTGGAACTCTAAATCAAATGCGGTTTGTGATAGCTCCGTGAAACTTGACAAAAAAACAGTTTCAAGTTCTATCTCTATGGTTTGTTTGCTGTTGATGTAGCCCTAAGCAGAGACTGGCGAAAATCACTTTCATGGAAAGGGGTTGCCAAGCTTCTAAAAAGCTACGAGTTACCTGAAATCTCAGCAAACATTGTTTCACCCAATCTTGATGATTATTTCAGGTAATGATCAGTACACCAAAACCACTTGGCTCACAAATTTCGTACTTCTAGTTAAACCGTTCGTTTGAAGTAAAAGTTTTCATTTTTAGGTTTCATTCTGTTTTCTCCTATAGGGATACATGTATTTGGAATTCTAAATCAAACACGGTTTGTGCTAGCTCTTTGAAACTTGACACAATAAAGCAGTTTCAAGTTCTATCGCTATGGTTTCTTTGCTGTTGATGTAGCCCTAAGCGGAGACTGGCGAAAATCACTTTCATTTAAAGGGGTTGACAAGCTTCCAAAAAACTACGAGATGCCTGAAATCTCAGCAAACATTTTTTTCACCCAATCTCGATGATTCTTTCAAATAATGATCAGTACACCGAAACCACTTGGCTCACCAAATTTCGTTCTTGTAGGTTAAACCGTTCCTTTGCAGTAACCGTTTTCATTTTTAGGTTTCACTCTGTTTTCTCCTATAGGGATACATGTATTTGGAACTCTAAATCAAACACGGTTTGTGCTAGCTCTTAGAAACTGGACACAATAAAGAAGTTTCAAGTTCTATCTCTATGGTTTGTTTGCTGTTGATGTAGCCCTAAGCAGAGACTGGCGAAAATCACTTTCATGGAAAGCGGTTTCCAAGCTTCCAAAAAACTACGAGTTGCCTGAAATCTCAGCAAATATTTTTTCACCCAATCTTGATGATTCTTTCAGGTAATGATCAGTACACCAAAACTACTTGGCTCTCCAAATTTCGTTCTTCTAGGTTAAACCGTTCGTTTGCAGTAACCGTTTTCATTTTTAGTTTTCACTCTGTTTTCTCCTATAGAGATACATGTATTCGGAACTGTAAATGAAACACGGTTTGTGCTAGCTCTTTGAAACTTGACACAATAAAGCAGTTTCAAGTTCTATCTCTATGGTTTGTATGCTGTTGAGGTAGCCCTAAGCAAAGACTGGCGAAAATCACTTTCATGGAAAGGGGTTGCCAAGCTTCCAAAAAACTACGAGTTGCCTGAAATCTAAGCAAACATTTTCTCACCCAATCTTGATGATTCTTTCAGGTAATGATCAGTAAACAAAAACCACTTGGCTCACCAAATTTCGTTCTTCTAGGTTAAACCGTTCGTTTGCAGTAACCGTTTTCATTTTTAGGTTTCACTCTGTTTTCACCTTTAGGGATACATGTATTTGGAACTCTAAGTAAAAAACGGTTTGTGCTAGCTCTTTGAAACTTGACTCAATAAAGCAGTATCAAGTTCTATCTCTATCGTTTGTTTGCTGTTGATGTAGCTCTAAGCAGAGACTGGCGGAAATCACTTTCATGGAAAGGGGTTGCCAAGCTTCCAAAAAACTATGAGTTGCCTGAAATCTCAGCAAACATTTTCTCACCCAATCTTGATGATTCTTTCAGGTAATGATCAGTAAACGAAAACCACTTGGCTCACCAAATTTCGTTCTTCTAGGTTAATCCGTTCCTTTGCAGTAACCGTTTTCATTTTTAGGTTTCACTCTGTTTTCTCCTTTAGAGTTACATGTATTTGGAACTCTAAGTAAAAAACGGTTTGTGCTAGCTCTTTGAAACTTGACTCAATAAAGGAGTTTCAAGTTCTATCTCTATCGTTTGTTTGCTGTTGATGTAGCCCTAAGCAGAGACTGGCGAAAATCACTTTCATGGAATGGGGTTGCCAAGCTTCCAAAAAACTACGAGTTGCCAGAAATCTCAGCAAACATTTTTTCACCCAATCTTGATGATTCTTTCAGGTAATGCTCAGTACACCAAAACCACTTGGCTCACCAAATTTCGTTCTCTTAGGTTAAACCGTTTGTTTGCAGTAACCGTTTTTCATTTTTAGGTTTCACTCTATTTTCTCCTATAGGGATACATGTATTTGGAATTCTAAATCAAACACGGTTTGTGCTAGCTCTTTGAAACTTGACACAATAAAGCAGTTTCAAGTTATATCTCTATGGTTTGTTTGCTGATGATATAGCCCTAAGCAGGGACTGGCGAAAATCACTTTCATTTAAAGGGGTTGGCAAGCTTCCAAAAAACTACGAGTTGCCTGAAATCTCAGCAAACATTTTTTCACGCAATCTTGATGATTCTTTCAGGTAATGATCAGTACACCAAAACCACTTGGCTCACCAAATTTTGTTCTTGTAAGTTAAACCGTTCGTTTGCAGTAACCGTTTTCATTCTTAGGTTTCACTCTGTTTTCTCCTACAGGGACACATGTATTTGGAACTCTCAATCAAACACGGTTTGTGCTCGCTATTTGAAACTTGACACAATAAAGCAATTTCAAGTTCTATCTTTATGGTTTGTTTGCTGTTGATGTAGCCCTAAGCAGAAACTGGCGAAAATCTCTTTCATGGAAAGTGGTTGCAAAGCTTCCAAAAAACTAGGAGTTTCCTGAAATCTCAGCAAACATTTTTTCACCCAATCTTGATGATTCTTTCAGGTAATGATCAGTACACCAAAACCACTTGGCTCACCAAATTTCGTTGTTCTAGGTTAAACCGTTCGTTTGCAGTAACCGTTTTCATTTTTAGGTTTCACTCTGTTTTCTCCTATAGGGATACATGTATTTGGAACTCTAAATCAAACACTGTTAGTGCTAGCTCTTTGAAACTTGACACAATAAAGCAGTTTCAAGTTCTATCTCTATGGTTTGTTTGCTGTTGATGTAGCCCTAAGCAGAGACTGGCAAAAATCACTTTCATGGAAAGGGGTTGCCAAGCTTCCAAAAAAGTACGAGTTGCCTGAAATCTCAGCAAACCTTTTTTCACCCAATCTTGATGATTCTTTCAGGTAATGATCAGTACACCAAAACCACTTGGCTCACCAAATTTCGTTCTTCTAGGTTAAACCGTTCGTTTGCAAAAACCGTTTTCATTTTTAGGTTTCACTCTGTTTTCTCGTATAGGGATACATGTATTTGGAACTCTAAATCAAACACGGTTTGTGCTAGCTCTTTGAAACTTTACACAATAATGCAGTTTCAAGTTCTGTCTCTATGGTGTGTTTGCTGTTGATGTAGCCCTAAGCAGAGACTGGCGTAAATCACTTTCATTGAAAGGGGTTGCCAAGCTTCCAAAAAACTACAAGTTGCCTGAAATCTCAGCAAACTTTTTTTCACCCAATCTTGATGATTATTTCAGGTAATGAATGATCAGTACACCAAAACCAGTTGGCTCCCCAAATTTTGTTCTTCTAGGTTAAACCGTTCATTTGCAGTAACCGTTTTCATTTTTAGGATTCACTCTGTATTCTCTTATAGGGATACATGTATTTGGAACTCTAAATCAAACACGGTTGTGCTAGCTCTTTGAAACTTGACACAATAAAGCAGTTTCAAGTTTTATCTTTATGGTTTGTTTTCTATTGATGTAGCCATAAGCAGAGACTGGCGAAAATCACTTTCATATAAAGGAAATGCGAACCTTCCAAAAAACCAAGAGTTGCCTGAAATCTCAGCAAACATTTTTTCACCCAATCTTGATGATTCTTTCAGGTAATGATGAGTACACCAAAACCACTTGGCTCACCAAATTTCGTTCTTCTAGGTTAAACCGTTCGTTTGCAGTAACCGTTTTCATTTTAAGGTTTCACTCTGTTTTCTCCTATAGGGATACATGTATTTGGAACTCTAAATCAAACACGGTTTGTGCTAGCTTTTTGAAACTTGACACAAGAAAGCAGTTTCAAGTTCTATCTCTATGGTTTGTTTGCTGTTGATATATCCCTAAGCAGAGACTGGCGAAAATAACTTTCATGGAAAGGGGTTGCCAAGCTTCCAAAAAACTACAAGTTGCCTGAAATCTCAGCAAACATTTTTTCACCCAATCTTGATGTTTCTTTCAGGTAATGATCAGTACACCAAAACCACTTGGCTCACCAAATTTCGTTCTTCTAGGTTAAACCGTTCGTTTGCAGTAACCGTTTTCATTTTTAGGTTTCACTCTGTTTTCTTCCATAGGGATACATGTATTTGGAACTCTAAATATAACACGGTTTGTGCTAGCCCTTTGAAACTTGACACAATAAAGCATTTTCAAGTTCTATCTCTATGGTTTGTTTGCTGTTGATGTAGCCCTAAGCAGAGACTGGCGAAAATCACTTTCAAGGAAAGGGGTTGCCAAGCTTCCAAAAAACTACGAGTTGCCTGAAATCTCAGCAAACATTTTTTTCACCCAATATTGATGATTCTTTCAAGTAATGATCAGTGCACCAAAACCACTTGGCTCACCAAATTTCGTTCTTCTAGGTTAAACTGTTCGTTTGCAGTAACCGTTTTCATTTTAGGTTTCACTCTGTTTTCTCCTACAGGGATACATGTATTTGGAACTCTAAATAAAACACGGTTTGTGCTAGCTCTTTGAAACTTGACACAATAAAGCAATTTCAAGTTCTATCTCTATGGTTGTTTGCTGTTGATGTAGCCCTAAGCAGAGACTGGCGAAAATCACATTCATGGAAAGGGGTTGCCAAGCTTCCAAAAAAACTACGAGTTGCCTGAAATCCCAGCAAACATTTTTTCACCCGATCTTGATGATTCTTTCAGGTAATGATCAGTACATGAAAACAACTTGGCTCACCAAATTTCGTTCTTCTAGGTTAAACCGTTCGTTTGCAGTAACCGTTTTCATTTTTAGTTTCACTCTGTTTTCTCCTATAGGGATACACGTATTTGGAACTCTAAATCAAACACGGTTTGTGCTAGCCCTTTGAATCTTGACACAATAAAGCAGTTTCAAGTTCTATCTCTATGGTTTGTTTGCTGCTGATGTAGCCCTAAGCACAGACTGGCGAACATCACTTTCATGGAAAGGGGTTGCCAAGATTCCAAAAAACTACGAGTTGCTTGAAATCTCAGCAAACATTTTTTAACCCAATCTTGATGATTCTTTCATGTAATGATCAGTACACCAAAACCACTTGGCTCACCAAATTTCGTTCTTCTAGGTTAAACCGTTCGTTTGCAGTAACCGTTTTCATTTTTAGGTTTCACTCTGTTTTCAACTATAGGGATACATGTATTTGGAACTCTAAATCAAACACGGTTTGTGATAGCTCTTTGAAACTTGATACAATAAAGCAGTTTCAAGTTCTATCTCTATTGTTTTTTTGCTGTTGATGTAGCCCTAAGAAGAGACTGGCGAAAATCACGTTCATGGAAAGGGGTTGCCAAGCTTCCAAAAAACTACCAGTTGCCTGAAATCTCAGCAAACATTTTTTCACCCTATCTTGATGATTCTTTCAGGTAATGATCAGTACACCAAAACCACTTGGCTCACCAAATTTCGTTCTTCTAGGTTAAACCGTTCGTTTGCAGTAACCTTTTTCATTTTTAGGTTTCACTCTGTTTTCTCCTATAGGGATACATGTATTTGGAACTCTAAATAAAACACGGTTTGTGCTAGCCCTTTGAAACTTGACACAATAAGCAGTTTCATGTTGTATCTCTATGTTGTGTTTGCTGTTGATGTAGCCCTAAGCAGAGACTGGCGAAAATCACTTTCATGGAAAGGGGCTGCCAAGCTTCCAAAAAACTTCGAGTTCCCTGAAATCTCAGCAAACATTTTTTCACCCAATCTTGATGATTCTTTCAGGTAATGATCAGTACACCAAAACCACTTGGCTCACCAAATTTCGTTCTCCTAGGTTAAACCGTTCGTTTGCAGTAACCGTTTTCATTTTTAGGTTTCACTCTGTTTTCTCCTATAGGGTTACATGTATTTGGAACTCTAAATCAAACACGGTTTGTGCTAGCTCTTTGAAACTTGACACAATAAAGCAGTTTCAAGTTCTATGTCTATGGTTTGTTTCCTGTTGATGTAGCCCTAGGCAGAGACTAGCGAAAATCACTTTCATGGAAATTGGTTGCCAAGCTTCCAAAAAACTACGAGTTGCCTGAAATCTCAGCAAACATTTTTTTCACCCAATATTGATGATTCTTTCAAGTAAAGATCAGTACACCAAAACCACTTGGCTCACCAAATTTCGTTCTTCTAGGTTAAACCGTTCCTTTGCAGTAACCGTTTTCATTTTTAGGTTTCACTCTGTTTTCTCCTATAGGGATACATGTATTTGAAACTCTAAATCACACACGGTTTGTGCTAGCCCTTTGAAACTTGACACAATAAAGCAGTTTCAAGTTCTATCTCTATGGTTTGTTTGCTGTTGATGTAGCCCTAAGCAGAGACTGGCGAAAATCACTTTCATGAAAAGGGGTTGCCAAGCTTCCAAAAAACTACGAGTTGCCTGAAATCGCAACAAACATTTTTTCACCCAATCATGATGATTCTTTCAGGTAATGATCAGTA